>NC_056743.1:1761878160-1762033160 GCF_019279795.1 Protopterus annectens
CCCAATATATTTGGCCTTATCCAGATTTTCTGCATTAAGAGGATGAGTCAACCTGTCTTTGTGGCTGATATTTGTGAGACATATTTGAGCTCCTTACAGTACTTGCATATCTATTTGGTGACACTGTACAGGCCATTCCTAAATAGCGTTGAATGTATTGGTCAGACTACCATCTGGATTAATAACAACATTACAAAGTAGGATTGGACACCCTTTGTTAAGGGCCTTAAAAGTAGCTGATAAGAGTGGTTGGTGGCAATGGAAACTACCTTGTAGTCTGGGTAGAAGGGGGCATAGCTAGTAAACCCGTGCCAGCCTTTTCCCGGAGTGTGCATGTGTTTGTATCTAAATCAGACCTGAAAGTGTGTGTCAGCTACTTGGCAGGGACACGAAGCACTGCTTGGACAGAGAAGGTTCTGGAGGTTTTGGCTTGGCTACTCAGCTGAGATCTCAAGCCTATAGCTGTGCCACTGGGAAGTCTTATTGGGGATCTGGAGAAAAAAGGGATAAACCAGCCCCAGACTGACTGTGGTCTCTGTGAGCTGTTAAGGGAAATTACACTTTACTGTGTGTGTGTACTTGTCATCCCCCCAGTGTGTACATCCCCTAGCTGTTGCTAGTGGTGAGGATTGAGGCTTCTTGATTACTGGGCCAGTGAAGGGGCATCGCATATTAATTGGTAGGCAGAGGTGGGATATCTGCAGCACATATTAATTGGTTTACAGTGGTGGGATAGCCACATCCCATATTAACTGGCTTGTAGTGGTGTGGATATTGAATTCCTGTAGCCTGTAAGCAGTGGTCACTAAGAAAGGTGTTTGTACTCTCAGCCACACAGTGAACATTCAGAGTTTCACATCACAATTGTTTTATATATTTTTTTGTTAGCTTAGTTAATGAGGGAGAGCAGGCAAGCATGTCAGCAGATGAGTATGGCAAGCTGACAAATAGCCTTTTGGCTGAGATGTGCCAGGCTAAAGGACCAGTGCAAGCCTACCTGACTAAGGCAGAAATAATTGTAGCTTTGGGCACAGTTGCATCGCAGACCAGCGATCAGGAGGACAACCAGGGAGGCCTAGGAGATGTACAGCTCTCAGAAATTGGACAGCTCAACCTTTCCACAAAGGACTTAAAAATCCATCTGGATTTAGAGACTTGAGCTGGAGGGCAAGTGTTTGGAAATAGAAGCAACAGAGAGACTAAGATGAGTATGGCAAGCTGACAAAAGAGCCAGTTGGCTGAGATGTGCCAGGCTAAAGGACAGGTGCAAGCCTACCTGACTAAGGCAGAAATAATTGCACCTTTTGGCACAGCTGCATCGCAGACCAGCAATCAGGAGGACAACCAGGCAGGCCTAGGAGATGTACAGCTCTCAGAAATTGGACAGCTCAACCTTTCCACAAAGGATGTAAAAATCCATCTGGATTTAGAGACTTGAGCTGTAGGGCAAGTGTTTGGAAATAGAAGCAGCAGAGAGACTGAGATGTCTAGAGGCTGAGGAAAATGAGAAACTGAGACGTCTAGAGGCTGAGGAAAATGAGAAAATGCGACGTCTAAAGGCTGAGGAGAATGAGAGGCAGAGGCAACATGAAAACAGATGCTGACTCTTCACCAGAGTCATGGAGGTAATGGGGAAGGGAGTAAGCGAACCCCAGAAGCAACAAAGGGGGGGTAATTTTGATAGATTCATTCATATGTTTGAAAAGGTATGTAAACAGTATAATGTTGACCAAGGGCTCTGGGTGCTGTTACTTGCAGTTATGGTAAAGCTGTAACTGCTGTTTCTAAATTGTCTGATACTGATTGCTTAAATTAAAATATTGTAAAGAACTGTCTTTTAGAATACTTTAACACCTGAAGCTTATAGGGAAAAGTTTTGTGAGCTTAGACGCAAGGCAGATGAAAGTGTGTATGAATATATTGCTGAACTAAGCACTTATTTCCATAGGTGGGCGTGTAGATGTCATGTCACCACTTTTGAAGGGCTTGTAGACCTTTTGGTGAGGGAAGAAGCCCTTAGCACTTTGCCTGAGGACATGAGAATCTAGTTAGCTGATGGACAATGTAGTACTGCAGATAAGGTGGGGAAGAAGGTAGGCCTATACCTAGCAAGCAGGGCATCACTGCATAGTAAAGGGACACCCAGTGCTGCTCATGTGTGTAAGGGAACCTATGGTGTATCAGCCGAGACTGCCCCAACAGAGTTCCTCAGTAGCAGGGGAAGCCACTAGTCCAGGAACACAACCAGGACCAAAGGTTAAATGTTTTAAATGCTACCAGTGGGGCCATGTGGCATATAGATGTCCGTGGAGGCAAGGTGGGGAACAAAAGGTGGGACAGCAAGTGAGTGGGAATGTCAAAAATGCCAGCAGTAAGTTGTCTCGAGACAACAAGGGTACCAAACTACCACAAGAGGTTATATCCTATCTTACTAAATGGGAAAGAGGCCATTGCTAAGAGAGCCACAGCCTCTGACTTAACCATTGTGAAGCCTGTAATGGTTAAAGAGGTGCACTACTTGCTTGGGCAGTCTACTCCAGTCAGAGCTGTAGGAGGGACTCCATTCCAAATACCTGTGACTATGATTAACCTTGACTGGGGGGGTGGAAAAGGAAGCCAGCAAGTAGGTGTGTTTGAGGATATCCCTGCAGATGTCCTGATAGGGAATGATTCTGATAATGCAGTACCATGTGTGCATGCAGTTAACACGCAGTCAGGTTTAGAAACAAGCATGTGGGTCTGGTAGGCTGGGGGAGACCCAGACAGACCTCACACTTGCAGCCAGGACTGGTGCAGTGGTTTCTTCAGGGAGGGAGCTACCCTGTAGCAGTGAGACTGAAGGTGAGCCACAGTTGCTTGTGGGTACTGATGTTCCCTTGGACAGAGTGACTGCAAAGGCAGAGGTGAGTAGTAGCACCCAGGCTGAATGTGAGGCACTGCTATCAGAATACCAGACTTCCTGTAGAAGGGGAGCTGGGAAGGGTTACAAAGAGAGAGTTGAGACATGCTCAGCTCTGAGACCCTACATTACAAGGCCTGAGGGAGGTAGCTGATGAGGCACCTGATTCTCAAGGGAAGGGGGAATCAGTATACTGAGACAAAGGGTTACTGTATAGAGAGTTGGACCCTTGAGGGAGGGCTAGAGGGTGAGAGAATACAACAGTTGGTAGTGCCAAGTGCCTACCATCTGGCACTTCTAGCCATCGCCCATGATATTCCCTTTGCAGGTCATATGGGCATAAAACATACAAAGAGATGTATTATGCAGAACTTTTATGGGCCTGGGATTTCCAGAGATGTAACAGGGTACTGCATGACCTGTGTGCAGTGCCAAAAGGTAGGCAAGGCAGGAGACAAGGTGAAAGCTCCTTTGATGCCTTTGCCTGTGATTGAGGAGCCATTTCAGAGGGTAGCTATGAAAATTGTGGGACCTCTGAGCACCTCAAGTTCCACAGGACAAACATCTATCCTAGAGGTAGTAGATTATGCTACCAGATACCTTGAGACTGTGGCCCTGTCCTCCATTGAGGCAGAAAAGATGTCAAATGCTTTGTTAGAGATTTTCAACAGGGTAGGTTTCCCAAAAGAAATACTGACTGACAGAGGTTCCAATTTCACGTCAGACCTACTGGCTTGTTTGTGGAAGTACTGTGGGGTGAAGCACCTAAAGACCATCCCCTACCATTCCCAGACTAATGGTCTTGTTGAGAGGTTATGTTCTACACTCAAGACAATGCTACAGGCATTTGCAGACTAGTTTAAGAGGGATGGGGACAAATATTTGCCCCATCTGTTTGCTTAAAGAGAGGTTCCCCTGGAATCCACAGGTTTTTCACCCTTTGAGTTGCTGTATGGGCATAGGGTGAGGGGACCTCTATATTTGATTTGAGATGAGTGGGAGGATGAGCGTGAATCCTACAAGGAGTCTGTCGTGGCATTTGTCCTAAATGTCAGGACAAGGCTCAGGGAGCTCATGGGCTTGGCCTAGGTGAATCTGGCAGAAGTCCAACAGCAGAAAAAGGTCTGGTATGACAGGAATGCTCGAGCTAGAGACTATGCTGTAGGGCATCAGGTAATGGTTCTCCTTCCTTTCAGACACAACAAGGTGCAGGCAGCTTGGGAGTGACCCTACAAGGTACTAAGGAAGGTCAGTGATGTTAACTGCATGGTAGAACTGCTCGGCAGGAAGCAGAGGCACAAAGTTTATAATTTTAACATGATGAAGCCTTATCATGATAGGGTAGCCGTTGTGCTGAGAATTTGCAGTGGATGCCAGGAGAAGTCTAAGGAGGATATGGTGACTGATCTCAGTGGAAGGGGTATCAATGTCCCAGCAGCTATCCCCTACCCAGGTTCGAGAAATCTGAGCAGTGTTACAAATGTTTGGGGACATGTTCATGGGAAACCAGGGTGCACCCACCTGGTGCAGCATGATGTGGATACAGGACCCAAAAGGTCTACTAAGCAGGCCCCTTATAGGGTGCCTGAGAGAGTCAAACAGACTCTGAGGGTAGAGATACAGGAAATGTTGGAACTAGGGGTAATTCAGGAGTCCAGCAGTCCCTGGGCCTTCCCAGTGGTGCTGGTAGCAAAGAAGGATGGCAGCACCAGGTTCTGTGTGGACTACAGGAAATTAAATAGTCACACAGAGTCAGATGCTTACCCCATGCCTAAGACAAATAAAGCCCTAGGGCAGCTGGGTGGGGCTAAGTATCTTACCACTATTGATCTTACCAATGGTTACTGGCAGGTGCCCTTGACTGCCAGTGCTAGAAAGAGGGCAGCCTTTGTGACTCATTTTAGCTTGTATGAGTTCACAAAGATGCCCTTTGGGTTGTAAAATGCCCCAGCGACTTTACAGAGGCTGGTAGATTGTATCCTAGCAGGAGATGTTGCCCTTGGTTACCTAGATGATATTGCCATCTACATGCCTAGCAAGAGCAGCTTCACCATGTCAGGGAGGTGCTGGGCAGACTACACAAGGCAGGGTTGACCATTAAGTGCAGCAAATGTAAGGTGGGTATGGCAGAGCTCTCCTACATGGGACATAGAAATGGGAGTGGTCTGATCAGGCCAGAACCTGCCAAAGTGGAAGCCATTCAGGCATGGCCTGCCCCTTTTACCAAAAAGCAGGTGAGAGCATTCTTCAGGACAGCAGTATACTACAGAAAGTTTGTGCCCAATTATAATACCATAGCTGCTCTTCTCACAGACCTGACAAGGAAAAACAAGCCAAATAAGGTAGTGTGGACCCCAGCATGTGAGCAGGCATTCCAGAAGCTTAAAGGAGCATTGGGAGGACCTCCTGTGTTAGCCAGTCCAGATTACAGCAAAGCATTTGTTGTGCAGGTGGATGCCTCAAACCATGGGGTGGGGGCTGTACTTAGCCAGGTTTCCTCAGAGGTAGAATAACACCTAGTGGTATATCTCCTTCATCAGCTCCAACCCAGGGAGGAATGCTATGCAGCTGTAGAAAAGGAATGCCTAACCACAGTGTGTGGATTGCAGAAACTTCAGCCTTATTTGTATGGAAGGAAATTCACTGTAGTTACAGACCACAGTCCCTTAACATGGCTACATCAAGCCAGCCAGCAAAACTCCAAGTTGCTAAGGTGGAGCCTAGGGTTGCAAGCATATGATATGATAGTGTAGCACCGTAGTGGGGTTAGCAATGCCAACTCAGATGGGTTCTCAAGACAGGGAATGGGGTAAGGTATTTCCAGATAGGCTCAACCCTCTCAAACGTCACTTGAAAAATTATCTTGAGGTTTCAGGGGGATGGGAGGAAGAAATGTGATGTAAGGAAATATTGCCAGGCCAGATATTTGGACATTTTGTAAATAATTCCATGTCATTTGTAAATATTGATATGATTTATACAGAACTGTATGTTATGTACTGAGCTAAAATGTAACCACAGCATGCCCTGGTGACTTAGAACAGAAATGCATATAAACTATATGCCTGTGCAAATGTATGTTTTAACAGTAGAAACTAGAACATAAAAGGGTTAACTTGAAAACTTCAGGAAAATACGTTTAAATTGAACTCCTTTACGATTATGCTATAAAAGTTCTCTCTCAGTTTCAGTGTAGCAGGCACAATGTCTAGAGCTACAATTTTTTGTATTGTCTTAAAAGAAAAGTAATTACTAGGGTTAAAAATATAAGTGTTTTATTGTTTTATGACTTTCAGGATCTGCAGACATCTGAGATGTATGTATTGTCACATAGAGATGTTAAATTCTATTAGTTTCTGTTTTAGCCTGGGAATTGAAGTCAGGTGACAAAATGTGATGTCATCTAAGCTAACCCAGCAGTAATATTTGATATTAATTTAAGAACTCTCTCAGAGAGAGACTGAGCATTTTCTATTTTGTCTTGGACTTAGCAAGAACATCCACTCATCATCACCATCTGCACTTGCGCAATATAGATTGCGTAAGATTTAGGGCATAGTATCTCTTTTAGATATAGATAGGAATATAGTAAAGATTAGTTTAGATGTTTTCTGTATTTGTTTAAGACTGTCCTGCAATGTTGTTTTAAAATATTTCCTGTGATTTTGAACTCTGAAGTTACTGTGTTGATTTACTGAGTTTTGTCGTATTCCTTTATTATTAAATATATTTAAACCTATCTTGTGGCAAATATTTGTGAGACATATTAGAGCTCATAGAGTACTTGCATATCTATTTGGTGACACTGTATAGGCCACTCTTAAATAGCCTTGCATGTCTTGGTCAGACTACCAGTTGATTTAATAGTAACATTACACAGTAGGATGGTGGACTTCTTTGAGAAGGTCACCAAAGCATTGGATGAGAGCACAATCATTCAGACTGCCTACCTTGACCTGGCCAAGGCATTTGACACAATACCCCACTCGGGCATTCTTAACAAACTCAAGAGGTTAGTTACAAACCTGTATGTCACCCGGTGGATAGCCAGCTGGCTCATATGCAGGACCCAGGAAGTTAGAATTGTGGAGTCGTCCTCTACAAAGAGGCCAGTCACAAGTGGAGTCCCTCAGGGATAAGTCCTTGGACTGGTTCTTTTCGGCATTTAATTCTCAGAAGTCAAGGCCAAAGTCAGTGGTCTGTGGCTGACTAAATTTGCAGATGATTGCAAATTAGGAGCTGTCATTGAATCTCACACTGACACAAATGTTTTCCAGGAGGGGCTGACACAGACACATAACTGGTGTTAGAGCCGGGTCTATATTAGTTCACCGAACGCTTAAAAAAGCGAACAGTGATTAATCAACCCTATATAAGCGAAAGCTTACAATGTCGGACTGTGAGAACATAATTTTTTTTCCCAACAAAAAAAAAAATAAAAAAAAAACACTTTAAAGTTTACATTAAGTGGGGGACTTTGCCCCCCACACTCCTCTACTTAAATATATCAACTGCGAGACCGCACTACAGTGCCGAAAATGGCAAAGTAACGAAGAGGCCAAGCGAATTCTTTCCCAGGGAAAGAATTTGCTTAAAAGCCACTTCGATATTTTGCCTTTTCAGTATTTTAAGTTTGAACCCTTAGAGCCATGGACTAAAACTAAATGCCAAGAAATGCATAATAGTCTCCTTTGGGAAGTCATCCATTCCTGGTAACTATCATATTGACAACACACCCCTTAGAGTTGACCCAGTAGTTAGGGACTTGGGGCACACACAGTAATCTAGACTTTGATCATCACATGTCTACAGTGGTGAGGAAATCATTCTTTATTGCGCAATTTATAAACAAAGGTATGGCAGCTAAGGCCGAGGAAGTCATTGTTCCACTGTATTCGGCATTCATCAGACCTGTCATTGAGTACAATACGCCCTTTGGTATGTACCTAACCAGGCATAGCCAACAACTGGAATGTCCACAGAGGTTCCTGACTAAAAGAATGCAGTGCGTAAGTAATGTGTCCTATCCAGACCGCCTCAAGGCCCTATTCCTGTATTCAGTCTCCTACATGCTTTTGAGGGGAGCTCTATGTCTGGCATGCAGGACATTGTCAGACCCCACTCTAGTGGACTTCCTGCATATCCACAAAACAAATAGTAGCAGAATTACCTGTTTTAAAGACTTAAATATTGCCTGTGATATAAATAGGACCTGCTGGAGCGATATGTCTGTATCCCAGAGACTACCCTGTCTATGGAACATGCTCTCCATCCATGTGAAGCAGAGTTCCTCCCTAACCCAATTCAAGTGCAGTTTGGACAGTTGTATGGGAAACTGGAAATGCATCCCCGATTTGGCACATATGTCTCTAATGCAAACAGATAACCTATAAATGCTTCATCTCCCAGGCCCATGCTTGCACTTATCAAGGGTATCAGAAGTTATCAGATATTTTTGATGCATGGCTAGGCCTAAAAAGGGCCTTGTGGTCGTTAGCCTAGTAAACACCTATGAACCTATGATTTGGCAACCTTTGTTAAGGGTCTTAAAAGTAACTGATAAGAGTGGTTGGTGGTAGTGGAAACTACCTTATAGTCTGGGCAGAAGGGAGCATAGCTAGTAAACCTGTGCCAGCCTTTCCCAGTAGATGTGTGATTGTGTGTCTAAATCAAACCTTTGTGTGTGTGTGTGTGTGTGTGTGTGTGTGTGTGTGTGTGTGTGTGTGAGCTACTTGGGCCAGGACACGAAGCACTGGTTAGACAGAGAGGGTGCTGGAGGTTTTGGTCTGGCCACTCAGCTGAGATCTCAGCCCTATAGCAGTGCCAGTGGGGAGTCTTACTGTGGATCTGAAGAAAAAAGGTAGAAGCCAGCACCAGATTGACTGTGGTCTCTATGTGCTCTTAAAAGAAATTGCACTTTACTGTGTGTGTACTTGTCATCCTTCCAGTGTGTGCGTCCCCTAGCTGTTGCCAGTGGTGAGGACTGAGGCTCCTTGATTACTGGGCTAGCGCAGGGGAGTCACAACTGTGCTCTGCCAACAACATATAATTATGCCTTATTATGTAGGAGCTGTGCTCGTCTCCGGGTACACGTTATACAAGGCTACACACAAAAGGGGTGTTCTCCATTTCCAGGAAATTCACAACTTGCAAAGTAAAGTCAAAATAGTTCATTGTATGAAGCCAAGGTTTTCAAAATAATACACTGTTTTGTTTAGCAGTAAATTGTTTGAAACTTGAAAACTGAATTTTCTTCTGCTGAGCTTTGCCTGAATCGTGCCTTTTATTCTTAAGTTCTTTATGAATTCTCTCTCTCTCCTGTTTTTGCACCATAGGTTAAATGATCTTTTGCTGTAGTTCTTATTTCAGTGCAGTCGTTCTTGGCATAACTGTCGTGTCATAGAACTACTGCAGTAAACTCGCAGTTAACTGACACCCATGAGTATTGGTAGATGCTGGATAAATACGTTCCAGTTGCTTGAGAGTTGGTATTAAAAATACGTCTGACTTACACTGTACCTTATAACTATTTGTTTGGTTTGACTTGTTCTCAGGTTGGGGAGAGAAGGGACTTTATTCCTGTTTTCCTTTTTAAAACTCTATAAACATAAGGTGTGTTTCTGCGAGGGGAAAACAAAGTGCAACGCATGAAAATTCTACCGTATTTCTTTGATTTTTTTTGCCGGTTGCTTGAGAGTGCCAGTTGTTTGAGTTCCGGTTAACTGAGAGTTTATTGTAATTATGATGCACATATGTGTAACATAGTCTGTACATTTTCTTGCTTATTTGATATGCAGGCCATGTATTTCAGCAGGGGCTTCTTTTTTAACCTCCTTCTCTCATGTAAATTGGCTTGTGTCTTTTCTTTCCAAGAAGAGACACTGCCACAAGATGAAAGCCACTTGGGGAATAACTGCCCCTGCAGTGGTCAGACTCGTACACACACAGTTCCCTTCTGCTGACCAGTTTAAGTCCTTTAATTTCTATGACATTTTAAGATATATTGTGTTTAACTTATAAGCAGCATGATAACAAGTACATTGTGGGCTTATTTTGAAATATATTTATTTATTCATACATACATACATACATGCATGCATACATACATACATACAATTGAACAAAATCACCCTGGCCTCCTTTCATTCATGCCTTCGTTCTTAAATACAAAACCGTAATGTAACAATTATCAGAAAATCTTTCCATCCAACCCAATTAGTAACTAAAGATTTCTCATCCAGGTCAAAAGAAGTTTGTTATTCGTTTAAACTTTGCCTCAATCAATCAAAATATAGGATTTAATTCCCCTTTTAATATGTAGCTATCAAAAACCATCACACAGCTAGAAAGAGCCCAGAGATTCCTAAATGAAAAGATTTATGGGACTTCTGTGCGGTCATGTGCAGTGTTCTGTGCTTTTGAGGACCATTCATGACCTTTTACACTTCTACAAAACAAATGGCTGCACAAGTGCTCAAGTTATGGATTTGAAACTCCATCAACAAATAAATAGGACACACTGGAGAGACCGATTTATTATTCAGCACATTTCCCGTCTGTGGAATACTGTTCCATTACACGTAAAACAGAATGATATCCTCACTATCTGAATGACTGGATGGAGGCCTATGAATTCATACTGGGTCTGACTTATCCTGCTGGAGACAGAAGAGTGCCTATCTATGTACTTTACCCTGTAAATTCTGTGACTCTACGAATGTGTGAATTTTTAATGTAATGTCAGATACACAGAATTAGTTACACCTCCGTCACAACAAACTTGTGGATACCTTACAAGAGACTAAAAATAATGGTTTCCTATTAAATCAGCAAACGCTTAAAATAGCGAACGCTGTTTAATCAAACCTTTTTACTCGAAATGGCGAAATCCTGAATGCACGCAACAGCGATATTTTTCCCAGGGGAAAAAAAAAATCATTGGGCTGTTTTCTGGACTTTGCCATTTCCTCCACTATGGTGCGATCTCGGAGTTGGTATATTTAAGTAAGGGGATGTGGGGGCATAGCCCCTCACATCGGGGGGGGTGTGAGGTGAAGCTCCCCACTTTATTTTGTGTTTGTGTTTTTATGGATCGGCGATTTTTTCACTGGGGAAAAAAAATCTCTGTTCCATGTGTTTGGCATTTTGCCGTTTCGACATTTTAGTGTCGATTATGCAGCTTTCGCTATTTTAAGCATTTGCTGTTATAATATAGACCCAAAATAACAGTGTTGAATAGCTAGCAGTTAATTAATACTGACCCTTCTAATTAATAAGTCAGTAGCTGCAAAAGTGGCCCAATGCAAAGTTTGTGTGAATCATATACCTGAGAAAATACATTTTTAATAGGCTTCTTTGAGGTGTTTTTAAATATCCTTTTAAAGCTTGCTAATGTGGGTGAAGTTTTAATAGCAATTCAGAGGGAGTTCAGTGTGTGGCATAGCTCTCAACCTTTTATGTCCATAATTAGGGACGGAGCAAACGCTATAGAAAAAGGCCCTAAATTAGGTTCACTTTTTAAATACTGGTACTGTTAACTTGGAGCTTTTTAAAAGAATGTCTTGTTTTAGAAGGGTTGATTTATTTATTTTTTGAGCCAAAATTGATAACATTATTAAAAATTAGGGTGATTTTATAGGCATGGTACATGGTATTCAGGATGTACATTCAAGGGACTGTGGGGCAGGCATGGTGTTGCTGCTTGATTAAGCTGGACACTTTATATCTCAAAGTACAAATGAGAAACCTGGCACAACAGTTTAAGAACCAGCACTTTTTCTTGCCTTTCAGCCTTCTTTAACTATGTCAAGAGTCTAGCGGCAAACTCTCAGACATGCTCCGAGCTAGTGCATAATGGCCATAAATACACTGAACCAACTGACATTGCCAACATCCTGGCTGACAAGTTCAGTGCAAACTTTACCCCCTCCCCCTCTCTACCAAAGGGGCTAGCACCCATCCCAGAAGAATGTGTCGCTCCAGATATCTCAGACACACAAGTAAAGATAGCCCTTGCAAAGGCCAAACACACAGCATCAATGGGACCAGATGCTATCCCAGGTTGTGTCTTACACGAGCTTCAAAATGAACTAACCCCCCATCTCAAATCACTATTCAAACTCAGCCTCTCTACAGGCTATGTACCCAAAGAATGGCGTACAGCAACAGTCGTGCCACTCCACAAAGGTGCTGCCATAACTGACCCTGGGAACTATCGCCCTATAAGCTTGACTAGCTTTGTCTGCAAAGCAATGGAACATATTATCATGGAGCTCATTGACAGGGACATTGGGAGCCTCCAGACACTGGACCCCACCCAGTTCGGTTTTGTTAAAGGCAGATCTTGCCTCCTGAACTTGGTCGACTTCTTTGAAACGGTCACCAAGGCCATAGATGAAGGGAAGGTGGTCCATACAGCATCTCTGGACCTCGCTAAAGCGTTCAACACCATCCCACACTCAGGAATCATAGACAAACTCACCAGCTTAAATATCAACCCCCATGTCACAAGATGGGTTGCCAATTGGCTCTCAGACAGAACCCACACGGTAAGAGTGGCAGACGCCATGTCTGACTCTAAACCAGTCACAAGCGGAGTCCCACAGGGCTCAGTCCTGGGACCCCTCCTTTTCGGTAGATATTTCTCTGAAGTACAGGCAAAGGCGGAGGGACTGTGTCTAACCAAGTTTGCAGATTACTGCAAATTGGGTGAAATAATTGACTCTCCAGCTGACACAGATATCCTGCAAAAGGGTCTCACAGAGACAAACACCTGGTGTCAAAGTCACGGCCTCAAGCTAAATGCCAAAAATGCATAGTAATTCCATTTGGGATAAACAAACTACCACATAGATGGGAATCCACTAAGTACAGAAGAAGTAATTAAGGACCTGGGTACCCAAGTAGATAGCGTGCTCTCCTTTGATAACCACATAACCAAAATGGTCAGGAAATCCTTCTTTGTGGCACACCTGATCACAAAGGGTTTCTCATCCAGATCCAAGGAGGTGATTGTGCCCCTTTACTCCTCACTCATTAGGCCCATAATAGAGTACAATGCCCCATTTGGGATGTACCTCACTTGACACCTGCAACAACTAGAAAGACCACAGAAGTACCTCACTAAGAGGATTAAGGGCCTTAAACAATTACCCTATGAAGCACGACTAAAAAAGCTCCAGCTCTTCTCAGTCGCCACCGCCTGCTCAGAGGTGACCTATGCCTGACCTATAGGGCCATGTCAAACCCTGAACTAATGGACATGCTTCACCTCAAAAAAACGAGATCCCTCAGAACCACTCGTTCTAGCGACTTGAACCTATGTACAACAATAAACAGGACATGCTGGAGGGATAGATTCCTGTCTCAGCGACTCCCCTCACTCTGGAATAGAATCCCAATCCATATTTGACAGAGCTCCTCTCTGACCCTCTTCAAGAGAAATCTTGATGAGTGGATGGGTAATTGTAAGTTCTACCCTGGGATCACTTCAGCAGCCCTGTTGACAGAGGCCCAGGTTACTAATCTAATGGGGAGGCGAAAGCCATCACTCTGTGGCTAGGCTTATAAATGCCCATGGGCAGATAGCCTAGTACTTACCTATGAACCTAATAATGATGTTCCCAGCAAAATCACATCTAATAATATGGCAAATTTTGTTTCGTACTCTTTGAAGTTTATTTAGCAGTATCAGAGCAGACCCTGCTAAAGACAGTAATGCATATTCTAGGGTAGGATGTACTCCTTTTGCCAGTGATTCCTTTACCTCCATTTTGATGCATATTAGTTGTTTTGTGTAACAGCTGATAGAATCACAATAGTTTTATCAATAGATGTTATAAGGTACAAACAAAGATTCAAGCCCTAATCCTAGATACTTGTAGGAAATGATTTCCCAGTTAAATTCTAGGTGTTCAGATTCTCGGGCTCCCTTTTAAACCTGCTGGCCTCTTTGTGAGTACCAAACATAATTTTTGTTTTGGTAAAATTTATTTTTAATGCTAATTTAAACAGTCATGAGCTGGTATAACCAGAGTGCTGGTCAAGCTAATTTGTTTTGGTCTTTTTGAATTTCCCAGATTATCATATGGTGGTGCAGCGGTTAGCATTGCTGCCTCACAGCAAGAGGTTCTCCAGTTCTGTACTCGACTGGGGTGCCTTCTGGCCTTCTGTGTGGAGTCTGCATGTCCTCCCTGTGGTCGTGTGGGTTTCCTCCGGGTGCTCCGGTTTCCTCCCACATCCCAAAGACATGCTGTAGGTGGATTGGACACTCTAAATTGGCCCTAGGTGTGACTGTGTGCGTGTGTGTGCCTTCTGTGGAAGGTTGGGTGGCAGGCTGGCAACTTGACACTGTAAACTTCCACTGCCAATCATGAGCGGACAGGAGATCCGCTGTGGTAACCCCTAACCGGGAAAAGCCGAAAGAAGAAGATCATATAGTCTGTAATAACAGATGCAGTGGGTAGAGGTAACACTAATGGGAGTGCATTTTAAGAATATTGTGAGTAGC
Organism: Protopterus annectens; assembly: GCF_019279795.1. Lineage (NCBI taxonomy): Eukaryota > Metazoa > Chordata > Ceratodontiformes > Protopteridae > Protopterus > Protopterus annectens. Next base: position 1,761,892,569 of record NC_056743.1, read on the forward strand.
ACTGACCTGAGCAGTGACCCTTTAGGTACCCTGTTTGTGACTTATAGTTGCACTCCTGGATTATCCCTAATTTAGAGCTTGTAATATATTATTGCTGCTGTAAAATGAGGTAATATTCTTATTTTGAAAAGCACTTATTGTAACATCTTTATCATAGAAGCACAAAAACAGAAGAACACTAATGAAACTAAATCTAGTTAACCAAATACTCAGATGCTATTGACAACTATATACAAGCTGTGACACCCCTACACTGGACCAGTAATCAAGGAGCATCATTACTCACCACTGGTAACAGTTGGGGATGTTCATTGCGAGGCTGACAGGTACACACACAGTATTTCCAGATGCAGCTGTCTGAATCAAGTGCAATTTCCCTTAAGAGCACACAGAGACCACAGTCTGGGGCTGGTTTCTCCAGATCCCCAGTAAGACTTCCCACTGGCACAGCTATAGAGTTAAGATCTCAGCTGAGTGACCAAGCCAAGACCTCCAGCACCCTCTCTGTCCAACTAGTGTTTCGTGTCCCTGCCCAAGTAGCTCACACACACACACACACACACACACACACACACACACACACACCTGGGAAAGGCTGGCACAGGTTTACTAGCTATGCTTCCTTCTGCCCAGACTATAAGGTAGTTTTCACTGCCACCAGTCACTCCTTATCGGCTACTTTAGGGCTCTTAACAAATGGTGTCCAATATACTGAGTGATATTAATATTAATACAAATGGAAGTTTGACCAAGAACAAGGCTATTAGGAGTGGCACACAGTGTCGCAAAATAAATATACAAGTACTCTCCAAACTTGTATATCTCTACACAGACCGGCCCCAATGAAAGATTTAAATGTATTTTATAATAAAAGAATGAGACAATACTAACTATATATTCTTGACGTCAAAGTTCAAAAACGCAGGAAATATTTAAAATAACATTGCAGTACAGGCGCACACAAATAAAGAAAAATATGTAAACTAAGGTTCACTATATTTTTGACTGTATGTAAGAAAATTATACTATTCCCTAGTAGCTTACTATTAGAGCAAGGCAGACGTAATGAATGTTTTTTCTTGTTGTCAGGTCCAAGACAGAATACAGAATGCTCTGTCTCATTAAGAGACTTCTCAAAATATCTCCAATATTACTGCTGGAATAACTTACAGAATGACATCACTTCTTGTCATCTGACTTCTATTTCCCAGGCCAAAACAACTATTGATGGCAGCTGGTAGCATTTAGCATCTACCTGTAAAAATACATAGACAAGTATTTTGCTCAGATTTTTGGCAGATGTTGGAAGTCATAAAACAACTGAATTCCTTCATGCTTTCAAGACTAGTAATTAGTTCACACTAAAGACAATACAGACTTTTTGTCTCTGGCTGCATTCAAACCTGTCAATTGCGTAGCCTAAAAATTTATTTAATTTCAGATATTTTTCTAAAGTTTGCTGGACTGAAGTTAACCACTGTTAAAATATATACATTTAAGCAGTTACAAAAGTGCATGTACATTTCTGTTCTCTTCCAGAAGGGCACACTGTGGATACATTTTAAATGCAACACTTTGCAAATATCTTTTCAACACAGCCATCTGTATAGAGCAGTTTGATATACACATGAGATGCAGTTCTAATACATTTGCAACATCATCATCTTGCATAAATTAATTTGATATTCACCAATGACATATAATTATTTACAAAATTCCAGCTAGCTGTGCTGACAGTATCTCCTTTTGTCACACTGGCTTTGAATTACATTAATGAAGTCAGCAGTACCTAAGATAAATAATTACAACAGTCAGTCAAAAAGCTATAGTGTAAGAGGAAGAACAGCCAAGCAACAAGAGAAACATAAAAATAAACATCTAGGTTGATTTATTTGTTGAGTATACTTCTGATTTCAGTTAGTAGTCAAGAAAACAGATAAAGGAGATTTTTGGCGCCTAATCCATAATGAAGTGTATTTACAGTAATCTGTTGGCTAAGAATATTAAACTGTTTAATATGTGATAATTGTATTATGATAAGATGTTCAGAATTATATTAAAACTGAATGCAAGTTGAGAATTCAAATTGTTATAACAATTTAGTGAGATGGTTTTAGCTGTTTATATGCCATGACTATGATAGATTCCCACTTTAGTGTTTCTAGATGTAAGTTTTGAAGTGTATATAGTAGTAACAGAGAGAAACAAGTGATGAGTAAAAAGGTGATTAAGACAGATGTCATCTTTGCCTATTTTTTGTGGTGGGATATGCAAAACTGTAACCCCCTCGTTACAATGTATGTTTTTCATAGCCCATTTTCCCAGCCTGGCTTTTAAAGATCAACTTAATTTATAAGAATATTTACAATTCTAAAGTACATGTAACAAGTCGGCATTGTAGAAATTGCACAATTGACAGCTGAATGAATTATTGGAATAATATTTACATAGTCTTTCTGGAGTTATACAAGTGTATTGAGGATCAGTTCCATGTAAAACAGTTTCTTAATACGGACAGATTGTAATGTTAGTTTGTGATTTATTTGTTTGGTTATAATTGATGAATTTAAGTTTGAGATCTTTGTATTTGAAGAAAATAATTAAGTTGTATGTGTATGAAATAGTTTTTTTTCTGAAATTAGTGATGTCCAAAGCTGTTTACAAAAACTTTTACCCTTGCAGTTTATTTTGGAATCTGACAATTTTGTTAGGATTACGTATCATATTTGTCTTGGGATTTCACCTTCTGGCCAGTCAAGGAATGAAGAAGTTCTGTAGGGGATAAAGTCTGTGATATTTTTATCTTTAAGTAGAGGGAAATTGGATAGTTTTAACATATGGCTATTCATTTTGTAATTAGGATTTAGATTACTTGGTTGTAATAACCTTTGGTTAATATCGTAAACCTTTTAACCTTCTGGCTACCAAAAGTTTTGAACGTACTGGAAGATTATTTCCCACAGATCTTTGATAAATCTTCCACTAAGAAAAACTCATCTCCCAGGCCTGTCATCATCAAATTTGTTTCTTGTTAAGACAAGGTAGTGGTGTAAAGACTGCATGGACTAATTCCACAATTAACATGGGCGGTAACATAATCAGATTTGGTAATAACTATGCATCTTCAGTGTTTTCAAAAAAGAAAAACATATGTACATTAATAAAGGAAATGAATAAAGCATGAATGAAAACACATCTTTTGTTCCCGGCTAAACTTAAACTTTTTCTGACAGACTATTGGAAAACATTTGATTCTTTAGTCACTGTAGAATATGTTCGAGTGTTGTACCTTTAAGAAGCATTTCCAAGGACAGCATGTGCATGTAACTAGCAAGCACATGCTAGCTTCATGTGCATGTAACTAGCAAGCACATGCTAGCTTCATGTGCATGTAACTAGCAAGCACATGCTAGCTTCAGTGCCTTTTGAGAGTGCAACCAGACAGTGAGCATGTATGTGTGATATAGCTAGATTGTTTTTAGTTCTGTTCGTTTCTCAGCTAGAGCATCTTCTGTGTGGAGACATGCGTGAATGGGCGTACCTTCGTTGAAGGTTGTGCATCAGGGCCGGCAACCCGGCACGTAAAAATCTACTGACAATCATTAGCGGACCAGAGTTCCGCTGTGGCGACCCCTAACCGGGAAAAGCCGAAAGATACAACATCTATGTTAAAGTTACTAAGCCTCAATCATGATGTGTTTGTACATAAAGCTGCTTGAACAGAACCCACAAATGTTCGTCTGTTTTATCCTGACCAGGCAAGCAACATGGTGTCAGAACTGGAATTCCAGAGACTGCTTTTCAGAGCTATGAGGTGCAGAGTTAACAGTGAAGGTAAATTAAGTGAACCCAAGAGCAAGAAAATGCCAGACATGAACTAAAGGTAATGAAAACTTCACAAACAACTTAAAATGGAGCATTACAAGGGCACTACTATTTTGCATTGATTAAAGCTATTCAGGGAATAACTAGAGTTATTTGAAGTGTCTCAAGGTGCTTACAGTGTATGTTTATTACTGTGCATTTATTCTGAAAAGTTTATTTTGTGCAAAGTGCAAATATTTTGTGAAGTGCAGTCAAAAAGTTGCTGGCGCCATGTCAGACTCAAAGCCTGTCACAAGTGGTGTCCCACAGGGCTCAGTCCTGGGCCCACTCTTGTTTGGAATCTACTTTTCCGAAGTACAAGCAAACACAGGAGGGTTATGGCTGACAAAGTTTGCAGATGACTGCAAACTGGGCACCATAGTAGAAAACACATCTGACACAGATATCCTTCAGAAGGGTCTCACAGAAACGGATAACTGGTGCCAGAGCCACGGCCTAAAGTTAAATGCCAAAAAATGCATAGTCATACCCTTCGGGAAAAACAAGGTTACCCCTAGCTACCAAATAGGTGGCAATCCACTGAGCACAGAAGAAGTTATCAGGGACCTGGGGACCCAGGTTGATAGTAGTCTGTCATTCGACACCCATGTAGCTAAAGTAGTTAGGAAGACCTCCTACATTGCCCACCTTATCATGAAGGGATTCTCATCTAGATCAAGGAGGTCATAGTCTCCTTTACTCATCACTCATCAGACCGATGATTGAGTAGAATGGGCCGTGCGGAATGTATGTGACCGGACACTTGGAGCAGCTGGAGAGGCCACAAAGTTCCTCACCAAAAGGATAAAGGGTCTCAAAAATCTGTCCTATGCTGCCCGACTGAAAGAACTCCAGCTCTATTCAGTCGCCACCGCTTGCTCAGAGGTGACCTTTGCCTAACATACAAGGCCATGTCAAACCCAGATTTGATGAATATGCTTCACCTCAAAAATCTAGATCCATCAGAGCCACAAGGGCGGAGACTTAAACCTTGACACGGCTATTAATAGGACGTGCTGGAGGGATAGATTCATCACCCAAAGACTCCCTATGCTGTGGAACAAAATCCCGGTACATGTGAGGCAGAGCACCTCGCTGGCCTTGTTCAAGAGAAATCTTGACCAATGGATGGGAGATCGCAGATATACCCCAGGGATTACCTCAGTGTCACTGCTCGACAGAGGCACAGCAAAATAATGGGTATAGTTCCCCATACTAAAGGGGTGGCGTAAGCCACAAAACGATGGGCTAGGCTTGTAAATGCCCTCAGGCAGATAGCCTAGTATGAACCTATGAACCTAAATGCAGCCATTTCGAAAAGTTTCTTGTGTTGGGTATGTCTCTTATTTCTAAAGTACAGCCATTTTGGAAGTATTTCAGTCTGCTGTGTGCTGTTTATTTGCAAAGTGCAGTTATTTTGATATGTTTCTTACTCTGAGCTTCTTCTGCCCAGTTTATTCACCCAATGTAGTCATTTTGAACATTTTTTTAAAACTGATAAGAGGTAGTTTTGCAAAGTACAGTGATTTCAAAAGTGTTCTTGTGCAACAGAAACTTATTTTTCAAAGTATTTCACATAATCCCAGTTATTCAGATGTTTATTATGCTATTGGGCATAGTTACAATTAGTGGAATAAATTTTTGGCATATGAATATGTGTGTATTCGTGCATTCTTGCAAGAGCTTTCATTGATATGTGTTAAAATGGCAGAGGCATTTTGCAGAACAGGTCCACTTGTATTTGTTCAGAATGTTGCAGAGAATTGGAGCATATTTGAGCAAGAGTACAATATTTTCATAGAATAAGCTTATTCTGACAAAGATGCATGCACCAGGGCATTCATTTTGCTAAACCTAGCTAGGTCAAAGGCCATTGAAAGAGAGCATTCATTTTTGTATGCACCAGCAGTATATGAAGGAGAGGGGGGAAAACTGTCATATTGTTGTACAGGCTGAAACAAGGGTGGACCCTCGGTGTTTAAAATGCAAATTCAGAGAAATGTGCAACCGTCAGATAAATGTTACATTAGAGAGATTGTTTTACACAAGAGATCAAAAACCAGGATAAACTTTTGCAGCTTATATTACTGATCTGAGAAACAAAGCTAAAATGTGCAGGTTTGGTGATTTTCAAAGATGAGTTAATAAACGACAGGCTTGTGTGTGGTATTAATAATATTGCCGTGAAAAATATTTTGCTTCGTGACAGTGACTTAACGCTGAGTAAAGCTATTGAGATTTGTCAAATCCATGAAATTACAGAAAGGCACACAAGTATGCTTGCAAGTGATAACAGCATGGTTTCAGGAGGCTCCAGAGCAAATGTGGACAGCATGCAGCATGTGGCTAGCAGAAACAGGCCTAAGCACATGGCAGCTGCAGCCCTTGTGGGGCTTCCTGTGAAAACCCATGGTCTTCCCACAAGTTGTAAGACTAGTTCAGTTAAAGGAGCATGCTCAGTGTAGTACAAGGGTGAGTCAGCAAAACCCAAGTCAAGCTGTATTGTTAACTGTTGCAATTGTGTTGCCAACCATGAGTCTAAAAGAGAAAAGTGCTTAGCATTTGGTGAGCAGTGCCCCAAGTGTAAAAAATAGAACCACTTTCAAAAGTTTTGCAAATCAAGTAAACCTCACTCAGTTATAAAGAAGGGTCATTCAAAAAAGCAAGTTGATCATATAGAAAGCTACAACTCAAATTTATATGTAGATGATGCATCAGTGGTCATTGAAAAGATTAATGCTATAGACTTATTGGCAAGAAATGAAGTGTTTTGTACTGTCATGATCCATGGTAAACCCATCAAACTCAAAACAGACACTGGTTCAAAGTGTAATGTTATGTCAGCAGAATTTGCAAAAGTGAGAGCTGGTGAGAAACTTAATGTGGCTAGTTGTGCAAAACGTGTTGCATATGGAGGTAAAGAAATTCAGACTGAAGGCTGAGTAGTGCTTTTATGTTATTTGGCTGTTAACAGTCACATATTACTACTTAATGTGGTCCGAAGACATGTGCGGTCATTATTAGGTCTCAGAGACAGTTTGAGAATGAATCTGCTTTCCTTTACCAAAGAAGGTCATCATATAAGTATGTGTCCCAGTTCCTGCTTCAGTGATACTATTTTCTCAGAATATGCTGATGTTTTTGATGACAAGCTAGGCAAGCTTCCAGTTGTGTATTCTGTGAAGTTAGACCCGGAGGTCAGTCCAGTGGTCAGACCAGCAAGAAGAGTTCCGATGGCTATGCAGAGAAAAGTCAAAACTGAGTTGGATAAAATAGTGCAGCACGGTGTAATTTGTTCAGTTTCAGAACCTACTGAATGGGTGTCGTCTATGGTAGCAGCTCACAAAAAAGAATATGTAGCGACCCAAGAGATTTGAACAAAGCTTTAAAGAGACCTCATCTTCCTATGCAAACAGTTGAGGAAGCCACAGCTCTAATACTGAGTGCCATTTTTTTTTCTGTCTTGGATGCAGAGAGTTCATTTTGGCAAGTAATACTTGATTGCAAATTTTCACTAATTACTACATTCAGTACCCCATTTGGAAGATACAGATTCCTCAGGATGCCATTTGGAATAAATTCTGCAAGTGAAGTCTTTGAGTGCAATGGAGAATTTTTTTTCAGGTTATCCATGTGTCATAATGGTAGATGTATTGGTCGGTGGCAGTGGTGAAGCAGCGCATGACAGAAACCTCAGGAATGTTCTAGGTAGAGCACGTGAAGTGAACTTGAAGCTCAATCCTCTGAAGTGCAAATTCAGACTACCAGAAGTTACATATGTAGGTCACCTGCATACTAGCACTGGCTTACGACAAGATCTATCTAAGCAAGCAGCCATTCTTGAGATGGCAGCACCAGATAATATTCAAGCTCTACAACATTTTCTTAGTATGATCAACTATTTGGGCAAGTTCATACCAGATTTTAGTGAGTTGACCGCACCTTTTGAGAGAGCTGATGTGCAAAAATGTTGCATGGTCTTGGTTAGAACAACACTAAAGTGCATTTGAAGACCTTAAGCAGAACATTGCCACCCCACTTACATTAAAATACTATGATGTCAATAAACCAGTTACTCTTTCCTGTAATACATTAAAATTTGGTCTTGGCACAGTTATTCTTCAAGAGGGCAGACCAGTAGCCTATGCATCTACAACTCTTACCCAAACTTGAATGCAGTATGCTCAAACTGAAAAAAACTTTTGACAGTTGTGTTTGCATGTTCGAAGTTTCATGATTATATTTATGGTGGAGCTATTCAAATTGAAACTGATCATCAACCTGTAGTTACTATTTTAAAGATGCCAATGCATTCAGCTGCAGCAAGATTACAAAGAATGATACTCAAACTGCAAAAGTACAACTTCAAAATGGTCTATACAAAAGGCAAACTTCTTTATCTGGCTGATACCTTATCCAGGTCTCCCAGAAATGTAATGGAACAGCTTGATCCCAAGAATTTTGATTTCTATGTCATGGAAGTGCATACGTTTTCTACCATGAGACTTGATGAGCTGAGAGATCGTACAAAGACTGATCCAGTTTTGCAAAAGCTCAACCACTTCATCAATGTTGGATGGCCATCCAAGCAATCAAGTGTACTGCCAGAAGTGCAACCTTATTTTCCTTACAGAGATGAGATGTTGATGCAAGGTGGATTCTTTTCAAAGGACCTAAAATTGTTGTTCCTACTTCCTTGCAATGTGACTATATCCAGATTTTGCATCGTGGCCACCCAGGTCCTAAATCTACCAAAAGAAGGGCGAGAGGACTAGTATTTTGACCTTCTTTAGCAAAAGACATTGACAGAGTACTTTCTTCTTGTTCAGTATGCAATACTACTAAACTGCATCTGCAAAGAGAACCACTTCATCTAAGTCAAGTTCCTGAATTGCCTTGGTCAACAGTACCTACTAACCTATTTGAGTGGAACAATCAGCATTACTTAGTGTTGGTAGACTCTTATTCGAACTGGTTTGAGATCAATTTACTACCTCACCTAACATCCACTGCTGTTATCACGAAGTGAAAATGTCATTTCTCAGTCCATGGGAGTCCACAGAAGCTTATCTCAGCCAATGGTACCCAATTTACCAGTCAGTTGTTTCAGAAATTTGCAAAAGAGTGGGACTTTGTACATGTTATTAGTAGTCCTAAATACCCACAGTCAAATGGACTAGCTGAACGTGTAGTGCAGAGTGAAAAGCAATTGCTAGAAAAGTTAAAGCGTGACAATATCAATGTCTTTTTGAATTTACTTAGTCTCGGAAACATACCCCGTGACAATATACTTGGCTCGCCTGCTCAGAGACCTCTATCTAGGCAAACCAGAAAGACTTTACCTATCGGTTCCAGTTTGTTGAAGCCTAAAGCTAAAAACAACAGAACAATCAAAGCCCAACTGTTCAGAAAGTGTTCTTTCCAGAAGTCCAGCTATGATAAATCCAGCAGATTTCTTCATCCATTGAAAGGAGAGACAGCAAGGATACAAATGTTGAAAGGTTTCAAATGGATTGGTCAAGTAACAGGCATATGTGCCAAGCCGAGCTTCTACCTTGTAGAATCTGTGGGTGTAGAGTACAGGAGAATATGCAGAGATCATCTTCCTGTATCAGAACTGATATCTCAGCATTGTTCCTGTGATACAGACTCTAGATCTCAGAGCAATCCGACAATGTTCCTGTTGCAGAAAGTGTCTTAACTCCTACTTCCATTCCTGATGATGATCCTGATGTCCCCAAAGTTGAACATTCAGGAGAGACAGTCCCAGTTGCTAGACCTAATTCTAATTTCTTTGTCACACGATTTGGATGTATTTCCAGACCTAGTGTGAAATACACAGCGATCTGGACATAATTGTCTGTATGTATTTAGTTCTGTTTAATTGCATGTCAAAGAGTTATTTTGTACCAATTGCATGTCAATCAATGTCGTCAGTAATTTATGACTCATTTCCCAAAGAGAGAGGATGTAAAATGTGTGTGTGTTCTACCTTTAAGAAGCATTTCCAAGGACAGCACATGCATATAAATAGCAAGCACGTGCTAGCTTAAGCGCCATTTTCAGAGTGCAACCAGAGAATGAACATGTATGTTTGAGACAGCCAGATTGTTTATAAGTTTAACTAATTTAAAGTCACTAAGACTCCATCCTGATGTGTTTGTACATAATAAAGCTGCTTGAACAGAACCCATGAATGTTCATCTGTTTTATCCTGACCAGGCGAGCGACAGTCACCTATTTCCAAACAATAAGGTTTTAGACCTTACTCTGGACATGGACTGGAGTGTCCCACCATTGAAAAGGCAAACAAACTAGAATTTGAAAGACAAGTGAACAGTATTTGTATTATTTACCTGTAATTATTATAAAACGTGATCTAAACTGAATCAAATTACTTGGACTTTTACAATATTAAAAGGTAAAACCCTTGTCATCTCCTTTTTTTGTTAAACATATTATCGGTAGTAAATTATATGTGTGTGTGTATACGCGTGCAAGTTTGTGGGCAAATGTTACCTTATAAATAGTCAAATATTACTAAACACGAGTGATTTATTAATAATATGATAATACCTCATTACTGTAATCCATTGTCTAATGAAATATTACTGTTTATGGTCTGATCTCTTCATGTATATTTACATCTCTAATGTGTTTGCTTTTTATCTTTTCTCTCTCTATCTCTTCTCTGTTTGTCTCTTCCACCCCTCCTTTTTCTTGTTTGCACACTTTTGCAGTATGGTAGGTTTATATAGATGTGGATGATGAATTTTCTTGTATATTTGAACTAAATGTTTTGTTTATGGTGATGGTTGAGTAGTATTGATATGTAGTGAGTGTTTATGCCTGCTCTTTATGTTTGTTTGTTAATATCTAATTTAATACATTTTGTTTGTGTCCGATATGTCCCTGCTTGAGTTTGGATGTATGGTTGTAGTTAAATGCTGACAAAAGACTTGGTTATAGGCTTATGAATCTTTGTATATGATCGGCTGTGTATATTATTGAATAGCTTTCATGATTTGCTTCAGTATGAGTCATTGTAATGGTTATGGACTGCCCTGTTTGTGCGGATTATTAATTTCTCTAACTGTAATAGCTAGCTGTAACAGTTTTATGTCATGAGTCTGAACTGCCATTTTTTTCCTGTGTTACATCTTTAAACAAGAAATAGAATCTTAACAGGATTTCTGTAAATTGTTTTCCCACTTTGCTGTCATGCTGTTACTCTGCTTGCATCATTATTGGTCTGTTACAGCTGATGCCAAACGCTATCAGACTCTAAGCCGGTCATGGCGAGGTGTCCCGGGCTCAGCTCTGGGCTCCTCTTTCTCGACATTTATTTTTATTTTTCTGAAGTGCAGCAGGCAATTGGGATTGTGAAAATTTGATGATGATGCTGGCAAACTGGGCACCATAATTGATTGACATCATCCAGACAGACATCTCCTCCAAGGTCTCATAGGAGAAATGGATAACTGCCGCGAGCCATGGCCTTGCTAAAAAAAATCCAAAAACGTATAGCCAAATTTTGGGAAAGGAAAACCCTAATTACCACATACATAAATCCATTAATCCATTAAGAAAAGCCCTGGGAAGAGGACCGCAGGGACAACCTCTCTTTTTGTTGACTCCATTGCCAAAGTTAATAGGAAGACCTCTACATTGCCCACTCTGACTACATTGAAGGATTCATCAGAATCAGGAGTATCCAGATCAGGAGAGGTCATTTATCACCTGTACCAATTAATACTTCGCCCCAACGCCCATTCGGAATGCCGACACCTGCAGTACCTTACCCGACACCTGCAGCAGTTGGAAAGACACCAAAAGTTCCTCAAAAATATGATAAAGATGCCCGATGCAAAAACATCAGCTCCCAGCTCCCCATACGGTCGTGACACCGGATGCCTGCCTGCCTTACATCTTGTGCCATGACATACGCCGCCGCAATGCCCAACCCCGTGGTTAATTACCATGCTCCAACCACCAAAAATCCTTAAACCAGGAGCCACGAGAGGAAAGAGGGATTGGAGGGACAACACGGGATAGCAAATAGGGACGTATGGAGGGACAATTCATCACCCAGTCCATGTGAGGCTGGAACTCACTGACTCTGTCATGTGAGTGAGCCCTCGAGTGGATGGGATGAGGAGCTTTGGATGGGAGATTTCATCTGATCATGTGCTGACATCCGCACAGCAAATTAATGGCACAGGCAGCAAATTAATGGGTATAGTATTAAACCTAGGTGGCCTGGTACACAAAATTGGTGGCTTATAAACTAGGCTTATAAGATAGCCCTATGATGTTGATGTTTCATGTAAGTTCACAGACTTGTGTGAGTCTTTCCTATGTTTAGGATACTTAATTAAATTTAAAACAAAATAGCATTTTTCTTATTGATATTGACATTTTTGATGTCACTTAAAAAAGTTATTCTCTTCCATTTTAACAAGTATATGCTCTGGTGAAGTTTTTGCTTGCTAAATGGAGCCATTCAAGAGTTTTCTACTGCATTTGCTGTAGTTCTATTAATGGTTGTGTAGTGAAAGGAAGTACTGCAGGTTTTCATTTATTTATATATTTTTTTGTATAATTTGTTCAATATTAAATCTCTATAACAATGGTTTCCTGCCTAATTTTCTCTCATACTTGTCATTGAGAGAGGTACATATTTGAAGATGGAACTGTTAAGGATGCTGTAAAATGTATTAGTGTCTTCTGTGGTTATCTTTGCATATTTAGGGTAAGATCCCAGTTCATGGTGATAAGACTATGACTGAACTTTGAGGATTTGCTCTCTGACAAATTACAGAAGGTAGCTGTGTTCTTAAGATTAATTTTGGCCCTGGTGGTGAACAGGAGAGTGTTGTTATCATATGTGACAAGGAGAGTGATGACAGTAGGAGTGTTGTCTCACATAATTGATTTTTATTGTTCTTGCTTTTCTGTCTTTCACCTAGATCCATTTAATCCAGATTATACCTTCACCATCTTTTATTATTCAGACTGGGTAATGGATGATGAATGGTACTAATAACGATAACCGGTGTTACATGTATTGATGCATCCTGATTTCTGAACTACTTTGAATAGACACTTTTTTTTTTTCCTTGGTGTTATCAGTGGTGAATGTAGCTGAACCTTCGCTGACTTCAGTGGCCTTTGTACACTTTGGTAGCCCTGGCCCCTCAGTCACTAGATTATAAAAAGAAGTGCATGCATCTCTAGGCTGTAAACACAGTGGCATAAATTTAGAATTCATAGCTGCTTATTCGTATGGTGCTAATGGACATTATTTTATCTATATTTGTGTTAGGCAGTTAGAGAAATAAGAACACCTTCCATAGCTGTGATTGAATCTATTAGGGGCTGACCCTGAACGTTTTAATATTTTTACACTACTCTTTAGTGAACATTATTTGAGTTGATTGCTCATTGAGCTTTACTGCGATTTATGATGCCTTCTACATATATTATGTCCTTACTCTTCCTTTCTCCTTCTCAGTATTATTGTGTATTCCCATGTGGTGACGATCTCTAATGCAAGTCTATGGGCCAGATTCCAAAAGAGTTGCTCTCAGTGTAAGTTGCTTAATTAAGTAAGGCCAAAGCCCATCTATAAACAGGATACTATGGAGACCAAATTCCAAAACACCTGCTCTCAGCCTGCTGTCAGTTTAAGTGGTCATTTACACTGAGAACAACTCGTTTGGAGTTGGGGCCTACAATTCTCTTGCATAGGACTCTGTCTTAGCGTTATATTTTTTTGGTGTCCTACTCTTTCACTTATGTTCTGCTTCCTCACTTAGTCTATAGTGATGTCACAGAAGAGTCTGGAACCTTTTAACATTGTTCATTATAGCTTCCCATTCTTACTTCCCTTCCCCGCCTCTGGACTAGTACTGTTTCGATGAACTATTGTTCAAGAGTTCTCATCAGCATATTTTCCATGGATATTTTCAATGTCATTAGACTCTTGTTTTTGGCCTACTCCTTAGGACTTGTGAAACCTAATTCTGTGCCAACATTTGTAACCTCATCTTGGGTATAATTCAGTTGTTCACCACCTTATGTTACCTATACAGTATTCTCGACAGCTATTAGATTAAAAATAGGTTTCTGTACTAGGCAGTAATAGAACCACAGCAGATGTAGAAGAAATCTTAGACTGTTTTAGGGGTTATGTTAATAAACTTAATAATTCAGACTACTTTTAAGGTGCTGAGAGAAATAATTAAAATGTTTTTAAGACATAATAGCCATAATAAATGTAATGCATGATCAAATAAAGTAAGATGAGAAACCTATAACAATGATGGAGATAAAAGAACAAATACAAAGTTAAAGATAATAAATCCCCTGGCAATGATGAAATTATACCCTGTAAAAATTTTACCTCATGAAGTATTAGTCATTTTATTGCATGTTTTTTTGTTTCTGTAGTTAGAACTAATGTTCCCCCTTCTTAGAAATGTAGAATTATGTCTGCTATACTCAAAGAAAGATTTATCTTTATGTTCTTCCTATAAGCCCATTTTCTTCCCCCTGCTAATTGACCAAACTATGTTTATATTGACCATCTGATGATAATAGTGAAAGAATAATTATGTTAATTGACTATGCCAATAATATGAAAAAAATAATTATCAATAATAGCTTAGATTTGTATAAAACATTTGATTGTGCTGATTGGTTCTAGTTATCTTCTATGTTAGAAACATATAATCTTCCTTTAACCCTTTTAATTTTCATTTAACCTTTATAAAAGAACTGAGCGTCTATCTTTATTACAAGAACTGAAGATGATTCTTCCACCCAACGGAACTAACTAGGACTGAAGAAGCATTCTGAGACAACAAGAGGGAGAAGACTAAGCACAACACTAGTCTTCTTCCAGGAACCGCAAGTTGACCAATTTAATTGGAAAAAAATATTTTTAAGAAACCTGATTTAAAGGTTGGATCTTTACAGTATTTCCCAAAGCTTTTATTAAAGATTCTATTGAGTACATTGATATTTTTTAAATTCCTAAAATACTCTGTTTAAAAGATCATGATTTGATTTTTTTGGTACCAAATGAATGGAACAAAATTACTTCTGCAATTGATTTAATGCCTAATAAAATATGGAATACCTTTCCATCTTTTATTTTTTAATTAACCTTGAATTAAAAAAAAATGATTCAGGAATATCATATGTGGCGACCGTGCCCTGGCCCAACAATCAAGGAGCCTCAATCCCCACCACTGACACCAGGGAGGTCGTCTCCTAGGAGAGGAAAGGATAACTAATGCACACAGTAAAGTACAATCTCCCTTAAGTGCACACAGAGATCACAGTCAGTCTGGGGCTAGCTGCTCCCTTGCTCACCAGGTCCCCAATAAGACTCCCAACTGGCATAGCTATAGGGTCCAGGTCTCAGCCTAACTGGGTAAGCTAGAACCTCCAGTACCCTCTCTGTCCAAAGAGCACTTCATATCCCTGCCCAAGTAGCTGACACAACGCATGCACACTTTGAGATAAGTATTTATACAACCTCACAGACACTCCTGAAAAGGCTGACACACATTCTCCAGCTGTGCCCCTTTACACAGACTATACGGTAGTAATTACTGCCACAACCCAGTTAATATCAGCTACTAAAAGGCCCTTAAAAGGGTGTCCAATTATTACTGTACAATATTAATATCCAGTGGTAATGTGACTATACAGTCTAAGGCTTATCAGAGTGGCCTATTACAATAAACTCTATATACGTGTGCAATGTACTCTAGAGCTTATCTCTACACAAAGCAGCCACAGGTAGAAGGTTTTAAAAATATTTCATAATAAATAATTAAAACACAAGACAAAACTACTACACCACAGAGATATCTAAGAGTTCACATATTACACAGAAACTCAAAGTAATACAGTAGGACAGGTCTGGTTTAAAAGAAAAATACCTAATTAATCTTTACTAGCTTTAACTATTCCTACAAGATATCACAATGCTACAAACTTACATGTGAGCATAAGCAAAGTGCTGATAAGTTAGATGTCCAGATCAAAATGCTCTTGGTCTCTTGTGAGAAATAGAATTTAAACATTACTGACAAACATGTTTGCTGGGTCCCTCCCCAAATTACATCATTTTTGACACTTAGGTTTTCCCAGTATTCATATTGCATCATCTTAACACCTGGTCTGAGTTCTCAGGCCACAAACTGCATTATTTAGCAATCTAACACCTGCACAGAAACTTCCAATAGAAGACATTTCACATGTATATACTAACAGAAACTAAAGCAATAAAGCACCTTCCATATCTAAATTCTAGTCATAAACTTTAGCCTTAAAACAATGGGCATGAAATCTTTATCCAGCCGCCCTCGGGCCGAATTCTAACATGAAAGGATACAACATGCTTCACTGGGCCAGTAGAGTGCAATGTTGTCACATATTTTACACTTCCACATTTCACAGTGTTTTCTTACATTTAAAAACACAAGCCTGTATTTTACATTTATTTATACAGTTGATAGAATTAGATATTAAATTCTATTTGACTAGGCTGGTAGCCTTCGCCCATCTCTCCTCAGTCGTCACATCTCTTCCTCCCCGGGGAACTCAAGCAAGTTTATCAAATGCCTCTTGAAAAACTTCGCTTGAGAGTGTCAGGTCTATCTGGGTGTACCTCACCCCATTCCCTGTCTTGAGAGCCCATCTACATTGGTATTGCTTCTCTCACTGCGGTGCTGCAGACATATTATATGCTTGCAACCCCAGACTCCATCTTAGCAACTTGACATTTTGCTTACTGGCTCTGTTTAACCATGTTAGAGGGTTGTGATCTGTCATCACAGTGAATTTTCTTCCATACAGATAAGGCTGAAGTTTTTGTAGTGCCCACACTATGGCTAGACATTCCTTTTCTACCGCTGCATAGCATTCCTCCCTGGGTTGGGCCTACGACTGAGGTAAACCACTGGGTGTTCTTCTCCCTCTGAAGAAATCTGGCTAAGTACAGCCCCACCCCATAGTTTGAAGCTTCCACCTGCACAACAAAGTCTTTGCTGTAGCCTGGACTGGCTAACACAGGGAGTCCTCTCAAAGCTTCCTCAAGCTTCTGAAATGCCTGCTCACATGCTGGGGTCCACACTACCTTATTTGGCCTGTTCTTCCTTGTCAGGTCTGTGAGGGGAGCAGCTATGGTATTATGATTGGGAGCAAACTTTCTGTAGTACCCTGCTGTCCCTAAGAATGCCCTCACCTGCTTTTTGGTAACAGATGCAGGCCATGCCTGAATAGCTTCCACTTTGGCAGGTTCTGACCTTATCTTACTGCTCCCCACTCTATGTCCTAGGTAGGAGACCTCTGCTATACCCACCTGACATTTGCTCGGCTTAATGGTCAACCCTGCCCTCTGTAGTCTGCCCAGCACCTCCCTGACATGCTGAAGGTGCTTTTGCCAGGAATGGCTGTAGATAGCAATATCATCCATGTAAGCAAGGGCAAACCTTCCTGCTAAGTTATGATCTACCAGCCTCTGGAAAGTCGCTGGGGCATTCTTCATCCCAATGGGCATCTTTGTGAACTCATACAAGCCAAAAGGAGTCACAAAGGCTGACTTCTGTCTAGCACTGGGAGTCAAGGGCACCTGCCAGTAACCCTTGGTAAGATCAGTGGTTGTAAGATGCTTGGCCCCACCCAGCTGCTCTAGGGCCTCATCTGTCCTAGGCATGGGGTTAGCATCCGACTCTGTGTGACTATTTAATTTCCTGTAATCCACACAGAACCTGTTGCTGCCATCCTTCTTTGGCACCAACATCACTGGTGAGGCCCAGGGGCTGTTGGACTCTTGAATCACCCCTTGTTCCAACATCTCCTGTACCTCTTCCCTCAGAGTCTGTTTGACTTTCTCAGGCACCCTATAAGGGGCCTGCCTGATAGGCCTTTGGGGTCCTGTATCCACCTGGTGCTGCACCAGGTGAGTGCTCCCTGGTTTCCCGGTGAACATGCCTCCAAACTCCTGCAACACTGCTCGGATTTCTCGAACCTGGGTAGGAGATAGCTGCTGGGACATTGCTACCCCTTCCACCGAGGTGTCAGCCCAAGCCTCACTGAAGAGATCAGTCCCCAGATCTCCCACAGACTCCTCCTGCAATCCACTGCAAAAGCTCAGCACAAGGGCCTCCCTGTCATGGTAAGGTTTCATCATGTTAACATGGTACAGTTTGTGCCCCTGCCATCTGCCTAGCACTTCCACCATATAGTTAACATCACATACCTTTCTTACCACCTTGTAGGGTCCCTTCCAAGCTGCTTGCAACTTGTTGCATCTGACAGGAATGAGAACCATCACCTGCTGCCCTACAGCACACTCTCTAGCTCGAGCATTCCTGTCATACCACACCTTTTTCTGTTGTTGGGCTTCTGCCAGGTTCCCCTGGGCCAGGACCATGAGTGCCCTGAGCCTTGTTCTGAGATGCAGGACATATTTTACAACAGACTCCTTGTGAGACTCACACTTACCTTCCGACTCATCTCAAATTAAATCTAGAGGTCCCTTGACCCTATGCCCATACAGCAACTCAAAGGGTGAAAAACCTGTGGATTCCTGGGGAACCTCTCTGCAAGCAAACAACAAATGGGGCAAATATTTGTCCCACTCCCTCTTAAACTGATCTGCAAATGCCCATAGCATGGTCTTGATTGTAGAGTTTTAACCTCTCAACAAGACCATTAGTCTGGGGATGGTAGGGGGTGGTCTAACTGTGCTTCACCTCACAGGACTTCCACAGACAAGCCAGCAGGTCTGACATAAAATTGGCACCTCTGTCAGACAGTATTTCCTTTGGGAATCCTACCCTGCTGAAAATTGTCTAGCAAAGCATTTGCCACCTTCTCTGCCTCAATGGAGGACAAAGCCACTGCCTCAGGGTATCGTGTAGCATAATCTACAATCACTAGGATATACTTCTTCCCTGTGGAAATTGGGGTACTCAGAGGACCCACAATATCCATAGCTACCCTCTGAAATGGCTCCTCAGTCACAGGCAAAGACATCAATGGAGCTCTTACCTTGTCTCCTGCCTTGCCTATCTTTTGCCACTGTTCACAGGTCCTGCAGTACCCTGTTACATCTCCGGAAATTCCAGGCCAATAGAAGTTTTGCATAATACGCCTCTTTGTACATTTTATGCCCATATGACCTGCAAAGGGAATATCATGGGCTATGGCTAGAAACGCTAGAAGGTACGCTCTAGGCACTACCAACTGCTGTACTCTCTCACCTTCTAGCCCTCCCTCAGGGGTCCACTCTCTGTCCAGTAACCTTTTGTTCCAATATACAGATTCCCCCTTCCCTTGGGAATCAGGTGCCTCCCTAGCTACCTGCCTCAGGCCTTGCAATATAGGGTCTGAGAGCTGATCCTATTTCAAGTCTCTCCTTGTAACCCTTCCCAGCTCCCCTTCCACAGGAAGTCTGGCATCCTTTGACAGTGGTACCTCACTGTCAGACTGGGTACTACTACTCACCTCTCCCTTTGCAGTTACCCTGTCCAAGGGAACATCAGTACCCACAAGCAGCTGTGGCTCACATTCAGTCTCACTGCTACACAGTGTAGCTCACTCCCTGAAGTAACCACCTCAGCAATCCTGGCTGCAAGTATGCAGACTGTCTGGGTCTCCCCCAGGCTACCAGACTCACATGCTTGTCTCCTAGCCTCATTGCGTGTAACTGCATAAGTACATGGTACTGCCTCATCCAAATCCTTCCCTCTCATGAATCTGCAGGATGGTAGTTCCATACCCCTTTTGTCTCAAGACAACCCACTATTGGCATTTTGTCTTTCCCACTTACTGGTTGTTTCATCTTTGGTTCCCCACCTTGCCTCCATGGATACCTGTATGCCACATGCCCCCACTGGTTGCATTCAAACATTTAACCCTAGCTCCTGGACATATACCTGGACCAGTGGCTTCCCCTGCTACTGGTGGATTCTGTTGGGGCAGTCTGTGCTGCCCACCTTGGGTTCCTTTAGTCCCATGAGCAGTACTGGGGGTCCCTTTCCTGTGCAGAGCTGCCCTACTTGCTAGGTATAGGTCTCCCTTCTTTCCCAGCTCCTCTGAAGTAGCACACTGTTTATCAGCTAACCAGATCCTCATGTCCTCAGGCAAAGGGCTAAGAGCTTGT
Source organism: Protopterus annectens (assembly GCF_019279795.1). Lineage (NCBI taxonomy): Eukaryota > Metazoa > Chordata > Ceratodontiformes > Protopteridae > Protopterus > Protopterus annectens. Next base: position 1,761,912,619 of record NC_056743.1, read on the forward strand.
TCCCTTACCAAAAGATCTACCAGCCCTTCAAAAATGGTGACCTGACATCTACTCACCAGCTATGAAAATAAGTGCTCAGTTCAACAACATGTTCACATACATTTTCATCTGCCTGGCGTCTATGCTCACAAAACTTTTTCCTATACGTTTTAGGTGTTAGCTTAAAACATTCTAACAAATGTATTTTTACAGCAGTATAATCAAAACAGTCAGTGTCATGCATTTTGCTAAAGAAGTTACAGCTTTACCATGGAGTAAGGGGGTCAGGAACCGTACCCAGAGCCTTTGGTCAACTTTATACTGTTTACATACCAGCTCAAACATATAAATGAAGCTATCAGAATTATCCCACTCTTTAAACTGTGGAAGAAATTTACTGACCTTTTGTTCTTTTGGGGTCCCGTTACTCCCTTCCCCATTGCCTCCATGACTCTGGTGAAGCGTTAGAATTTCCCTCTCATGCTTTCTCTGCCTTTCCTGTTCTTCAGCTTCTTGGCTCCTCATTCCATACGCCTGGCCTCCAACTCAAGTCTCTTTAGCTCCAGCTGGATTTTTAAGTCCACTGCAGAAAGGTTGAGCTGTCCATTCTCCGATTAATATTGTATCTCCACTGTCAGTCTGATTATCCTCCAGGCTGCTATTTTCTGATGCAGCTGTAACCAAGGCTGCAATCAGGTCTGCCTTAGTCAGGTTTCCATGCACCAGCCCCCTAGCCTGGCACATCTCCACCAAATGGCTCCTTGTCAGCTTTCCATACTCTTCTGCTGACATGCTGCCTGCTCACCCTGACTAACACTAAGTTAACAAAAGAAGTAAACAATTGTGATCTGAACTCTTGGTGTACACTGCGTGGCTGTTTTAGAGTACAAAACACTTTTAGGGATCACTGTACATAAGCTACAGGAATTCGCTCTACCCACACCACTACAAACCAATTAGTATGTGAAGTAGATGCCACCACTGCCAAACACTTGTGACGACCATGCCCTAGCCCAGCAATCAAGGAGACTCAATCCTCACCACTAACACCAGGGAGGTTGTCTCCTAGAGGAGGAAAGGATGACTAATGCACACAGTAAAGTACAATTTTTCTTAAGTGCACACAGAGATCACAGTCAGTCTGAGGCTGGCTGCTCCCTTGCTCACCAGGTTCCCAATAAGACTCCCCACTGGCACAGCTATAGGGTCCAGGTCTCAGTCTAACTGGGCAAGCTAGAACCTTCAGTACCCTCTCTGTCCAACCAGCGCTTCGTGTCCCTGCCCAAGTAGTTGACATAAAACACACACACACTTTGAGATAAGTATTTATACAACTTCACAGACAGTCCTGGGAAAGGCTAACACAGATTGTTCAGCTGTGCCTCTTTACACTGACTATATGGTAGTAATTACTGCCACCACCCAGTTAATAATATCGGCTACTAAAAGGCCCTTAAAAGGGTGTCCAGTTATTATTGTGCAATATTAATATCCAATGGTAATGTGACTATACAGTCTAAGGCTTATCAGAGTGGCCTACTACGATACACTCTATATAAATATACAATGTACTCTAGAGCTTATCTCTACACAAAGCAGCCACAGGTAGAAGGTTTTAAAAATATTTAATAATAAATAATTAAAACATAAGACAAAACTACTACACCACAGAGATATCTAAGAGTTCACAGATCACACAGAAACTCAGAATAATACAGTAGGACAGGTCTGGTTTCAAAGAAAAATACCTAATTAATCTTTACTAGCTTTAACTATTCCTACAAGATATCACAATGCTACAAACTTACATGTGAGCATAAGCAGAGTGCTGATAAGTTAGATGTCCAGATCAAAATGCTCTTAGTCTCTTGTGAGAAATAGAATTTAAACATTGCTAACAAACATGTTTGCTGGGTCTCTCTCCAAATTACATCACTTTTGACACTTAGGTTTTTCCCAGTATTCATATTGCATCATCATAAACTTACTCTGTCTTTGGCAGGCAACCACAAACTTTATTTAGCAATCTAACACCTGCACAGAAACTTAACAAATGAAGACATTTCACATGTATATACTAACAGAAAATAAAGCACCTTCCATATCTAAATTCTAGTCATAAACTTTAGCCTTAAAACAATGGGCATGAAATCTTTATCCAGCGCTCTCTAGCTCTCCTAAACATGACAACATACAACACTGGGCTTCTGCAATGTTGTCCACAATGTTGTCACATATTTGCAGTTCCACATTTTTCAGTGTTTTTCTTAATTTAAAAAATGCAATTTTTTTTTTTATTTATTATAGTTGATAATTAGAGATTTTATTTTTTTTTTAGAAGGCTAACGCCCACAGCCTTTGCCCATCTCTCCCCATTCGTCACATCATATTTGTCTAAAAAAATTAGTAAGTAAAACAAAATATAAAAAATATAAACTAATTACTTACTTTACTTTTCAACTTTTCACTATTGAAAATTGATGAGTTGTTAAAAACAAAAAAAAAAAAACAAATTTTCTTTATATTGGAGATTATTTTTATGGAAATTTTTACATAGAACCTTCATCACTCCCACAAAACAGAAAAAGAGTATAAAAAGGGAAAAGGGATCATAGATGTGTAAATATTTGTTAAAACCTTGTGGTCTTTGAGTGGGAAATCTTACAACCTTTTGGAAAGAGTTTAATAAATGTATGCAAGCTTTATTGACAAATGTAATTTATTTAAAATAATATCTCTGTTTAATGCTCCAGTTTCTGGAAATGTCTCCCAAATGGTATGTCCTCTTTTGTTTTAGCCATTACTTAAGAAGTTATTGTAAAAATGTAGAAAAATGAAATTACACTCCATTATTTATGGAATTTATAAATATTGTAAGCAGTGTCATAATGAATTAATCACCATTAAGATGAGAACAAATAAGACTATTTATTAATATAATTGGTTAGAATTAAGTGTGCTGTTAGAAAAACATTGATTTACAGTTTTTCAAATAGTTTTATTTAATTAACATACTTGTAGATTCGATGTTATCTTTCCATCTGATTTAATAGTTGGGTTATTGGATCCAACCAGGTGCAATCTCTGTGCTTTTTTGGATCCAGGGTTCTGACTCCTTCCCTACCCATAATTCCCTTTGGTTCCCAATTCCCTCAGAGCTTGTTTGCCACTTGATCAGTCAAGATATGATTCGAGTGCTATACATTTGTGGTGTAGTTAAAATAGTTTTTTTTTATCTTGTCGTTTTTCTTCACTATACTTAACCTTCATCTGTCTAACTGGATTTATTAATTAATACTGTATTCTGATCTTTTTTCCCCTTTATAAGGGCCTTTTCCCACCTTCCCTACAAAAAAGTTCTTCATCTTACTAGTTTGCTGTTATTTCTGAGATTGAGTTGTTGTGTCTTTCGGCTTTTCCCGGTTAGGGGTCGCCACAACGGAACTCCGGTCTGCTAATGATTGGCAGTAGATTTTTACATGCCGTGTGGATAATTTTGTCTGGATGTTAGGAGCAAGTGTTTGTCTCAGACTTTGTTGATTTTTTCTGTTTTTTTCTGTCATGACTATTTTGCTAAAACCATGTCTGACAAGGTCACATGGTATAAAAAAATGTAGAATTTGTGGGCACAAACTCCTGCCCCAAAGACCCTCACTCCCTCTTCATTTAGTGCCTACGTGTAGCGCAGTTAGATGTTGAATGTGACGCCCGTGCTTGTTTCAGGGCCAGGATTCTGACAAGACAGGTTGGTTCTAGGCTTCCTCCCTACTCAAGCAGGAGGATCATTATCTTCTTTTTCAGAAACTTCTTTTTCTTCAAAGAAATCTGATAAGGTTAAACCTGGCAAGGAGAAGGAAAACGAAACAGAAGGAAGTAAGGAGAAAGAAGGAGAGAGCAGGATAAAGCCCCTAAGACAAAACAGCATTCCCAACACACTAGTCATAGGTGACTCGATAGTGAGGCACACTGATGTCCTATTCACTAGGCTGAATAAGGAGAAAGTAACAGTCAGCTGCCTGTCAGATGCCAGGATCCACCACATAATGCACGCACTGAGGTCCCTCAACAACCAGTACAAATATGACTCTATCATTGTACATGTGGGTTTGAATGACCTGAGATGTACCTCCCTGGACTACATGAAAAGAGACATGGAGATTATGTAGCCCAGGTGGGTAAGACCCTAGCCTTGAGCAGCCTCCTACCATCACCCAGAATGATACCACAGTACAAGCAGAAAAAGACTGATTTCAACAACTGGCTAAGTTTCTGGTGTCATTCTAAGAGGATCCAGTGTTTGTCTGCCTGGGATGGCATGATTGACAGACCTCGATGCTTTGCCAGAGATGGCCTGCATCTGTCACCCTTGTGCTTCTGGATACTGGCCAAGGCTTTTGCCACCCCTATAGTGCCTTTTTTAGGTGGTGTTCCAAAGACCAAATTATCACTGTAACAGCTACAAACAAATGCAGTCTGAGGTTCATTCTGCTCAACACTAGAAATCTAAATCTCAAAATGCACTTGCTCAAAGCACTCCTTAAAATAGAGAACATTGACATAGGTTCAAGGTAGCAGAAAGCACCCCTGCACTACCAGGCTATAACTCATTCCACATCTTTCGGCCCAGAACTTGGACTGAAGCTCCACAGGTGGTGTTGTTTCCATGTTCATAAAGGATGCGCGCACCTCCAGACTGGTAGCCCAACATAACGCATCAGAAATACTTCAGGTGCAGCTAACATTGGGTAAGACAGTGATTCAGGTCATAGCCTGATATAGGTCCCCAGCCATGTCCCAAGACTCACACTCAATATTCCTAAGCACCCTAGAGAATATTAAGGTCCAACCTAAAACTCTCAAACTGGCCGACTTCAACTACCCTTCCATTAACTGGGAAAACTACTCGGGTAACAGTACACTTGTCCAATGTTTCCTGGAATTCATTAATTCCAATACCCTGGACCAGCTTGTTCTTACCCCCACTAGAGATAGCAACATCCTTGACCTGGCATTACTAACATGGGCGACCGTTGCTCTAAACCATTAGTCATCTCTTCCCTGGTTAGATATGACCACAAACTAATCAACTTGGAAATACACATCCCTCCCACCCGCCCCGCAAAGGTAACAAGCATGAAAAATTTCTCCAAAGCTAACTTTGGGCTCCTAAAAACAGAGGTGGCTAACTTCACGACACCCATGCAAATGGACAATAGTTGCATGACCGCAGCATCATACACCAATGCACTGTACGAACATGTACAGAAATGCATGGATCTTGCCATACCCAATAGAACCAAAATGTTCTCCTCCAAAAAAAAAAGGAAGCCAATCTGGTGGTCCCCTGCCATAAACAAACTCTACAACAGAAGGAGGAAACTGATGTGGAATAAGGTGAAGTCCCAAGAGCAGAAAAACTCCCTTATCAGCCTCAACAAAAAGTTGAAATCCCTCATCAAATCCTCTAAAGCTAGTTATGAAAACAGAATTGCAGCAGATAGTAAAGACAACCACAAGGCCTTCTATAGTTATGTAAAGATTCTCCACAGCAATACCCAGATTTGCTTTGAGCTACTGCGCAATGGTACCTCATATATTGAGCCAACAGATGTTGCCAATATACTGGCCGACAGATTCAGTGCCAACTTTACCCTTGTCTCCCCTGCCAAAGGACCAATCACAATACCAGTAGATTGCCAGGCACCCAGTATTACTGCTGCATAGGTTAAAACAGCACTGTCCAAGGCCAAGAATACAGCTTCTGTGGGACCTAACAATATCCCTGTCTGTGTTCTACATGAACTACAGAGTGAACTGGCACCTCACCTGTTTGCCCTGTTCAGTCACAGCCTTACCTCAGGCTTTGTCCCTACCAAGTGGTGCACTGCTACAGTCATCCCTCTCCACAAAGGAGGAGCGACTACAGACCCTGGGAACTATCGCCCCATTAGCCTGACTGGTCTGATATGCAAAGCTATGGAACGCATCATTGTGGACCTAATAAACAAGGATATAGGGAAGTCTCCAAACTCTGGAATCCACACAGTTTGGTTTTGTGAAGGGTAGATCATGCTTGCTCAACCTGGTCAACTTCTTTGAATCAGTCACCAGAGCTATGGATGATAGCAAGGTGGTTCATACAGCCTACTTTGATCTGGCCATAACCTTTGATAACATTCACCACTCAGGAATCATAGAAAACCTCACTCAGCTAGGCATCAACTCCTATATCACTAGGTGGGTTGTAAACTGGCTCACAGATAGAACCCACAGTGTGAAAGTAGCTGACTCCAAGTCACACTGCTGACCAGTCACGAGTGGAGTCCCACAGGGTTCAGTCCTGGGTCCTCTCCTGTTTTGGTATCTACTTCTCTGAAATCCAGGCCAACACTAAGGGACTCTGGCTGACAAAGTTCGCAGACGACTGCAAGTTGGGAGCTATTATTAACTCCCCAAGTGATGTTGACATCCTACAGAAAGGCCTCACTAAGACTAATGACTAGTGTCAGAACCATGGCGTTAAGCTCAATGCCAGAAAAATATGTCATTATTCCCTTTGGGAAAAACCCAGTTCCCATGAATTACCACATTGATGGTAGTCCACTGAACACAGAAGGCATTATAAGAGATCTGGGAATACAGGTTGACAGCAACCTCTCTTTTGACCACCACATTGCCACTGTGGTCAGAAAGTCCTTCTGTGTGGCACATCTCATTACTAAGGGTTTTGCATCCAGGAGGAAAGAGATCATTGTCTCCATCTACTCTTCTCTCATTAGGCCAATCACCGACTACAATGCCCCATTTGGCATGTACCTCACTAGACACCTGCAACAACTGGAGAGGCCGCAAAAGTACCTCAAAAAGAGGATCCTAGGCCTTAAACACTTGTTCTATATGGGGCAGACTCAAAAAAACTCCAACTATTCTCTCTCATATCGCCTACTTAGAGGTGATCTCTGCTTGACTTACAAAGCCATGTCTGACCCAGCACTGTTAGAAATGCTGCATCTAAAGAAATCCCAATCCCTCAACACCACACACTCCAGAGACCTCAACCTCCTTACCACAATTAACCGAACAAGCTGGAGGGACAGGTTTATAACCCAGAGTCTGCCCATGCCATGGAATAGACTTCCCATACATGTCAAACAGAGCACCTCAGTGGCCCTCTTCAAGAGAAATCTTGATGAGTGGATAGGAAATAGAAAATTCACCCTGGGGATCACTCCAGTGGCTCTACTCAACAGAGGCACTGGGAACTAAGGACGGGTGGCATGATGCCAGGGTAATCTTATGGGCTAAGCTTGTAAAGGCTCCAGGGCCATTAGCCTAGTACACACCTATGAACCTAAGAGGCCAGAAACGTCCAGCCTGGTTCCAGATACTCTAAGAGGCATGAATCAATCTTTCACTGGGGTCTTTTGGATCCTTTCCCCTTTTCCAGCTTGTCATTTCTCCCTGGAGCCAGTCAGCCTGCGGCTCCATTCACCTTTTTTACAGGAAAAATGTCAGTGTTCACCTTGACCACCATCAGTGGCTTCGTTTTTTAGGTCTTTCTGATAATCTAGCAGTCTGTCAGAAGCTGACATTGACAGGATGTTATTGAAGTTTCTTCAGACACAAATCCAGTTGGGGTTCTCTTGGTGCCTAACCCCTTGGTGGCTCTGCATATGGTCTCTACTGTCAAATTATAAGCCATTTAAAATTTTCATGTAGGTCAGAACCATACCTCCATTGCGTCCTTAAAGATTTACAAGGCCTTTTTGAAGCACACTTTTCTCCTAAGACCACCAATGGATCCCATTCCCCCATGGGACATTACTATCTACAGTAACATTGTCCAGATGGCTTTCTGACTTTGTTTTATTTGTTTATGACAAAATGGGGTCAACTTTACCTGGTAAACAAAAGACGTATGAAGCTATAGCTATAGTTACCTCCATAGACTTTTTCACTGGATTTCCCATTGATGAGATTTGTGCTGCAGCTACTTGGTCTACAGTTCATACCTTTGTGTCGCATTACAGGTTAAATGTACAATCCGGATCTCGTACATTTTTGCTGCACCATACTTGGGAATATCCATCCATGAGACCACCTGTTTGTTAGGGTAGCTTGGGAATCTGTGCCAACCTTTGAATTAGACAGAAAAGATAACATTGGATATGAAAGTTAAGTACTTACTGTAACACTAGATCCATATTGTCTTGTTCTGTCTGGTTCAGCATTCCCTTCTCCTGTCCCTTATTCTAAATTGTCACTTTTTGGCTCCTGGCTGATCAGTTGGACCTGACCAGGGGCTTTGTTTTTTGGACAGCGTATTGCTGTTATCCATCTCCTTTGTTCTGTTAGGCCTGTGTTTTTCTTTGGGGTGATGATATAGCTACAAGCAAGCAAACTTTATCTGCAGTAATCAGGGGACCAGAGGGAATTATGGGTAGGGGAGGAGTCAGAGCTCTGTGTCCAAGCTCTTACAAAAAAGCACCGAGGTTGGATCCGATAACCCAACTGTTGAAATGTACAGAGCAAGACAACACTTCCTAGCTTTATGGTAAGTAAATAAATTTTCTTTCTCTTGCTTATAATGCTTTAATTGATTTGATGTCGATACTATTGCAAATAGTTTTATCTATGTTATTTATGTATTTTTGTGTGATTTTTCTTTTTCTGAATGTTAATATGCTGTATAATGTGTTTGTCTGAATAAAAATCTTTTTCAAAAAAAGAAAATCCAAGGCACACGTTTGTATAGATCTATATATTCCAAATCCAACAAACTGTTAAACACAAACTGGTTTAACCAGAAACGATAAGAGCAGGAAGCAGGTAAAACACTATTTATTCGTAAGCTTCAGTAATCAGACAAACAGTGAAACCAATGATTAATATCAATTAAATAATCAATTAATATTTAAAAAAACATCACAATTGATTTCCTTATACTAATTCTTAAAACATTTTATATTACATATATGTTGAGACTTATAAAATATAAAAATCTTTCTCTCAGAAAGTGAAAAATTAAAAAACAGTTTTTTATATAATATATGTATGATATGTAATGGATAGAATTTAATTGAACATTGTGTGTTAAATAAAACAAAATAATAATAAATAATAAATAAAAATTATTAAATTTCATTTAAAATATAATTAATATGCATACCTTGTATGCTTTAAGTGCACTATTAATAGTAATACAAAAATGAAACTTAAATTATGAAAACACTACAAATTCAGCTACTATAATGTGTGAATCAGATGTAAGCTCATTGTTGATATTAAGTAAAGTTAAAAAACATGGTCATATTACTAATAAATAATTAATAAATAATTATCTATTAAGTGATAATAACTTTAATACACATTTAATTGACAAAAATTCATTTAGCCCTGGAAACATATGAGCGTTGGTAATGATTTAATAATTTTTATTTATTATTATTTTGTTTTATTTAACATACAATGTTCAGTTAAAGAGAGAAAGAGAGAGAGATTTACATTTTTATATTTTATAAGTCTCAACATATATGTATTATAATATGTGTTGAATTAGTATAAGGAAATCCATTGGAATGTTTCTTTAAATACTAATTGATTATTTAATTGATATTAATCATTGGTTTGTATATTAAGGCTGAACGCCTTCGAATCACTGTTTGTCTGATGAAGGCTCGGTAATACTGAGCCGAAAAGCGCCAAATAAATAGTGTTTTACCTGCTTCCTGCTCTTATCGTTTCTGGTTAAACCAGTTTGTGTTTAACACTTTGTTGGATTTGGAGTTTTTAGTTTGTTTTATGGCTACTGGAAACGGAGTTGGGTCGCAGTCTCTATTCGAAGATAACAGTAACCCTGAACATCTTCGTGGTAATGGTTCTACACAAGAAGACGCCATAGATAATCTTACGGCATTAGTTCAAGTGCTTCTAGGTCGGGTAGAAGCACTCTCTCAGAAAGTTGATGCTACAATGCGTAGCGACATTCATGAAGACACCAAGGAGTCCAGCTACCAGATACAGCGAAGTAGCGTCTCTAACGGAGGTCAAATACATATTCAAAAAACCAACGGAGTTGGTTTGGCGCCACAATCAACGTATGCAGCTAGGTTACCTTCAGCAACACAACCAGTGGATCTGGAAGCTCCATTCCACCGGGGCAAGGTAACAAGACACAATTATCTAATACTCAAACATTTAATGGAAATGGTGGTTTAAACAATAATATTACTGAAGTGCACAACAACAATTCAGCTTCTAGTTTACCTACTGTCTCACAATTCTTTAGCAACAACAACTTTTTCTGTGAACAGCACAATAATACTAGTCGAGATAAAGATTCTAACAATGGGCAAGTAAATAACAATAATTTATTGAAATTTATTGAGGAATTCAATGTTAAGATGTATAGGAAACTCCAATTGGAAGTTTCATATTTACAAGAATGTTGCTACAAGAAAATTATTCCGAAAGGTCTCCGTCAATGGAGATATCCTGCAGGACTTATAGCAGGATCTAAGTTCCACCACGAATTACTTCAACTTTTTGATAATCAGGCTTTCGATTTTCTGAAAGCCTTAATTAATTATTATTCAATGGAAATTAGTTCTTTTAAAACTGATCTGGACATTTTAGACCAGGTAATTAAATCTCATGTGGACTTTAACCATTATAGGTTCGATTATTGTCGAATCTATAACAGCATAGATACAGCTATGGATAAATTACTTCAAACGAAAAAGAAAAAGATAGCAAGAGATGTTCTTGCATACGCAAACAAGAAAGCATACCCTGAACCCCCAAATAGTCGTAACAATAAAGAAAATAATAATACTCACGACAACTCAGGGCTTGATAATAACAACCAAAGTAACAATGACAATGACGATATTTTTTCAGATGACGAAGAAACTTTTAATGAACTACCCCGTCGTAGTGAAAGACTAATAAATCGTAACAACAATAATAATAAGACAGGCCCAAATCAATCTGGTCAGGATTTTCAGCACAGACGCAGTACCAACAGCAACAACAGACAGAAGAATTCGAACAGGTCAACAAAGAGGAACACGAAGAGACAACGCAAGAGATAACAGTAGACATTGGTGTTGATATTTCTATGCCTAAAGTCTGCCTTTCATCTAAAGGCGACTTCAAGATTTTCAACTACACCACTTTGTCCGTCAATAAAGACATGGCTGATTTTTTATCAAGAGGACTAACATTTGTTCCTGCAAAAAATATGAACATTGCTGATTACATTATTGATCTTAAGTTATTCGTTCGTAAACTTAATTTACATTTACTTATGGGTAATAATAGTTTGCCTAAACATAACAAATTAAGGGTTCCTAGTGTTTTTAACCCTCCATTGCACCCTGAACTGCACATGTTCGAAAAAATATGTGAGTTAGATATTTGGCAACTCAGGAACAATAACCCATATAGATCACATAATAACAACAACATTTCTGACAGTGAATTAGATCTATTATTGTTTTTAAAGAACTGTAATGTCCGTATAATGAAGCCAGACAAAGGTGGTGGCCTGGTCTTTATGGACCAGTTGGTTTATAATGAAAAAATTGAAACCCAATTGTCTGCAGATGCATACTGTCAAGTGTCCCTCAATGAAGTCAATGGAGCCCACAATAAAATCAAACAAGTAATAGATGATCTATACTTAGAAACATCTATCGACTCCGACTTGTTTCAATTTTTGACCATGTTAGCACCTATTACTCCTGCCGTTTTTGGAACACCCAAGATTCATAAATCTTTGGACGACCCACCCTTTCGGATTATAGTTGATGGAAGGGGTTCCATTACCTACGGCTGTGCAAAATTTGTTGACAGTGTCCTTAAGCCGTTTTTAGAAACAGAGTCACAGATTTGTCGTGACTCGTGGGCCTTTCTTGATGCAATTAATAAACTTGAATTCATGCCTAACTGTTCATTTTTAACTATAGACGTTAAAGACCTTTATTATAGGCATAGAAATGATTTCTGAATTTCTTGTTAGGAAAAAAGCAGATGCTAACACCATTTATTTAGTTGTGACATTATTAGATCTTATTTTAACAAACAACTACATGGCTTTTAACGATCATTTTTACTTACAAAAGACATTCTCTTGAGCAGTTATGGCTCAATGGGAACACTCTTGCCTTTATCTCAATCAAAGTTTTCAGAAAAATGTTACTTGGTACACGCGTTATCAGGACGATATGTTTTGTTTGTGGGTAGGGAATGTGGAAGAGATCCCTGAATTCATTACGAATATAACTACGACCACCACTTTCTTGCAATTTACCTATGATATAGGAACAAATTTTATTAATTTTTTGGACATTAGGTTAGAAAAGGACTTAGAAAAATGTCGGTTTAAAAGTAAAATTTACCGCAAGCCAACATATTCGAATACTTTTTTACACTACACCAGTAACCATCCTCAACATCAAAAGCGCGCTGTAGTTAAGGGCCAATTGGTCAGAGCCGCGCGCATGACAACTGATGATTGTGATTTTGATCAAGAGTGTAAGTTATTGGAGAATATGTTTTTGAACAGAGGCTATCCCTTAAATTTAGTAACATTGCTAAGAACCGAAGTCCAACATAAAAGAGAGTGGGGCTCTTTTCCACCATTGTTGAATAGGGGCCAAAATACACACTTTTCCATCAATGAAAGTAATCTTTTGTTTAATGTGGATTTAGGTTGTGAACATTCACCTAACACAAACCACAATAGTGCTGACTCCTTTAATGGTGTTAGTAATGAAGTGTATCAGATCAGTTTTATTAATACCTATTCTCTCGATTCCTATGGAATTATGACGATTTTGTATAAGAACTGGGTTTTAATTAGTAGTAATGAACAGTTGTTAAACTCATTGGGAAATAAACCGAAAATAACATATAGAAAGGGTTTTAACTTAAAAAGTATAATAGAAAAAAAGAACGACATCAAGGGCATGTTTAAGTGTGGTCATTGTACACAATGTAAACATGTCCTTGTTAGTCGTTCTTGTATCATTAATGGTCACACATATCACCTTAATTCTAAATTCAATTGTGAATCTAAAGCAGTAACATACGTGGCTCTCTGTCAGTCCTGTAATGTTTTTTACATTGGGAAGACAGAGAGGAAACTTAAACAACGTATCTATGAGCATTATTATGCCATTAACACCAAAGACATAAACAACGCTCTTGCCAAGCATATTATACATAACCCTACACATACATTTAAATTCATGGTATTACAACAGAGACCTATTGACATCCGAGGAGGTCCTTGGCATTTAAAATTAGAATTAGATGAACTAAGATGGCTAATCATTACTAACGCTCATATGTTTCCAGGGCTAAATGAATTTTTGTCAATTAAATGTGTATTAAAGTTATTATCACTTAATAGATAATTAATTAATTATTTATTAGTAATATGACCATGTTTTTTAACTTTACTTAATATCAACAATGAGCTTACATCTGATTCACACATTATAGTAGCTGAATTTGTAGTGTTTTCATAATTTAAGTTTCATTTTTGTATTACTATTAATAGTGCACTTAAAGCATACAAGGTATGCATATTAATTATATTTTAAATGAAATTTAATAATTTTTATTTATTATTATTTTGTTTTATTTAACACACAATGTTCAATTAAATTCTATCCATTACATATCATACATATATTATATAAAAAACTGTTTTTTAATTTTTCACTTTCTGAGAGAAAGATTTACATTTTTATATTTTATATTTTATAAGTCTCAACATATATGTATTATAATATGTGTTGAATTAGTATAAGGAAATCCATTGGAATGTTTCTTTAAATACTAATTGATTATTTAATTGATATTAATCATTGGTTTGTATTTTAAGGCTGAACGCCTTCGAATCACTGTTTGTCTGATGAAGGCTCGGTAATACTGAGCCATAAATAGTGTTTTACCTGCTTCCTGCTCTTATCGTTTCTGGTTAAACCAGTTTAGATCTATATATTATTTTATGCAGAATTTTGTGATTTGAAATATTGTACCGGACAATATGCCGTGTGTAATGTTATGAGACATGAATATATATAGTACAACTAGAGTATTTAATATTTTTATAACAAAGGGGCCGCTAGAAGAAAAATATCTCTGTTGTGTCTCATCTGTTGCATATAGCCCTTCCTGCAACTTTGTCATATCCTTTCTTTGCTGTCTTTCTTGAGCATCTACGAACCCCTTTGATAACTTACGATATAACAGTGCCACCATGTTGACAGGCCATGCCACCCTATCTGTCATATTTCCTCCCTCACTTGAAATTACTGTCTCTTCCATCTGCGTCCTGTTTGCCTTTCTTTCCACTGTGTCTTTTGGTTTCAACTCCATCACTTTTAACCCGCCCCCATGGATTGTATCTAAATCTTATATTCTCCTTTCTTCTCTTTCGTATAAATCTCTCATCATGCCCTAGCCTGGCCAAGCCTTTCCCTGTTTTGATACCTTTGCTGTGCATGTTTTTTTATTAGACTAATTTCCCTTTGTATGAATAGGTGTTTTAAGTGTATATACTTTTCCATATGCCGGTTTGTGGGCTTTCCAGTGTCCATCACAGTGGGAGAATGACATCAGTATCGCAGGAATCCCTTTCTTGCACTGGCACACTAATATCATACTGGCCTTCGTTATTGCCCGGTTACATTGCATGTACTCGATTCATTTTAGGGATGATTACTGCAAATACACAGTCCTTTTTAGGGACACCATAACAAGACTATAAAACTGTCTGTGGGTTCTGCTGAAAGAGAGCATAATAGTGTATTATTATAATTATTAGTAACTGGGATTTATTGAAAGAGTAATATCTGTATGTCTGTAGTGCAAGCAGCCACCAGTTTTCCTGGAAATTACTCCTTCATAAGCCTGTGATTACTGTAACAGTCTTCATGTTTTTCAATATCTATGCAGCAAGTAGGAATGTACTGTTTAATTAAGATGAGTAAGCTAAGCATGTCACAGCCAAACACTGGGAATGAGGTTAGGAATAACTTTATTTCTACACCTGCTGAAAACTAACTTGCAGAGCATGGCATATTACATGTACATCTGCAAATGTTATTGGCTAGGTTCACACGATAATCGATAGTAGGTAATACTTGGGCTGTAATATATCCATGAGCTGCACTGTATCAGTAACACTCCATTGTCTTCAGAAAATATAATTCCACTGCCATTTCTACTGTTTCTGTCAGCTAATGCATGTAGTTAGCATGATACTTAGTATTCAAAGACTTTAATACTTGCTATCTCTTGATACTTAAATCGCCAATTATTGCCTGTTGCCACATTCAGTTAATAAGGATCTCTTTTTATTGGTGTGACTCTGTTTGTAATATCATACTCCTGGCAAGATATTTGCTCCTTCCCATGCAAACTGAGATACAGTCTTCTGTGTGGTGTACTAAAAACTTAATCTTTTTGATAGTCATAAAGGTTTCTCAAAGTCTGGGAATTAAAACATTCACCCGCTTTACAGATGCAGGACTCAATAATCTTAAGCAGAAACCATAATATGCATTTCCCTCTAATCTGTGTTCTCAAAAAGAGCAGACTTGCTCTGTCTTGGGAAAAGAAGGTGATAAGAAGATGATTACACAGCAGTGTGCTTCATTGTTTAAGGTTAAAGGTCATGTAGATGAAAATTGTCTGCCGCCCTATTGTCTATTAAGTTAAAGAGCACAGTTGTCATAATGTTTAAAGTCTTTGCCTCCCATACACTAGGTACAAGATTCTATCCTCACTTTTGATCAATGCCTGTTTGGAGTTTGCATGTTCTCTCTGTGGGGTTCCTTCCACCTCCCATAAACATGCTGAGTGTTTCCATGTTATACTCACCAAAGACTAGAACCATGGGCACCAGCACAGACTCCACATGTTGTCTTATAAGGGAAAGAGTTGTGTAGACCAACCGTTTTGGGCATCTACTGTGGTACATAGTATCCTCCTAATAGGAGAACATGGGTCACAGATTGTGTGCCGTGGCAGGGCTAGTCACTTGATGGTTTAAAATATATGGCACTAGGTGCTAACTAATGTGCATGGGTATTTGCCGGTGATAAGTGGGTTGAGGACCTGCCTACTCTGACCTACCTCAGGGACCCATAGGGGGAGGGGTGTATGTGATTCTGTTAGCCAGTGTGTACCCACCATAAAGCCCAACAGACCTGGGTCAATAAGCTAATGGCCAGTGTCCAGTTGCTGAGCTTGGGTTACCTGGGATAGCCCTGTTGAGCCAAAGCTGGAAGTAAAACCTATCAACCTGCAAAACATGAACTAAGTATTGCGACTGTCCGTGTCGGTTCACTGACAAGACAGCTTGGAAGCAGATGACATGATGGCAAGGAGGAGGCTAGACATCCTATGTATCCAGGAGACAAGATGGAAGTGCAATGCAGGAAAGCCACTTGGCTTGGTTTGCAAAGTCTACAACTCAGGATGAGGGCAGACTAGAAATGGTGTATGAAATGTGGTGAGGGAGAGGCTCCAGAAGGCAGTGACAGACTCATGGCAGTCATACTCCAGTGTAATGATAGGGCAGTATTCATAATATCAGCTTATGCTCCACAGTGGGATTGCAACAGTGCAAAAAAGAGTGGATTCAGACAGAATTTGTAGGACCTACTAGATAAAGCAGGACAGCATGAATTGGTGTTAATAATGGGTAACTTGAATGTACATAATGGGACAGACAGAATAGGATATAACGACTGCCTGGGTCCAGTTGAGTGGGGGAACAGGAACAGATAAGGAGAGGCCATTCTAGACTTCTGCATGGCAAATGGCTTGATAGTAACCAGCACATGGTTCAGAGAGACTGTCCCAAGATCACATTCAAGAGTGGCCAACATGCAAGGTAGATTCCCTCCTATTAAGCAAAGGGCACCGGGGTAGAATCAGTGATTGCAAAGTCATTCCCAGTGTAGCTGTCAGACCACAGCATAAACCACTGGTGGCCATAATCAGCTGCAAACAGTGGTCAGCGAAGGCTCTATGGTCAACAGAAACAAGGCTGAAGACTCTGAAAGTTGACTTGAGGGAAAGCACAACAGTTCAGGGAACTGTTCAGGGCCCTAGTACCTCAAGAAGTAGAGGAGATAAGTAGAACTGAAGAATAACAGCGCCTGAAAACATCATGTGTAAGCACTACAGAACAGATGTATGTGGCTGAGCTAAGTGTGGAAATAAGGTACATAAAAGCTGTTGGTGGAATGCAGAAGTCCAGGAAGTCATCAAAAGAAGGGAGTGCAAGAAAAAGTGGGAGTTAGAGAAGATGGATGAGGAAGGAATATGGCTGGCTAAGAAAGGAGTTGCAGTAGCAAAAAACAAGGCATCAGAGGCACTCTAGCAGCTTCTGGAATGTGCATCAGTAGATGGCACAAAGAAACTATATGAGTTTATAAGGCAAAGATAGAAAGATAAAGAACGTCAGACACCCTTCACAAGGGATGCCAGCAATCACCTACTCACCAGTCCATAAGGCAGGAGTACTTCCAACAGCTTCTGAATGAAGAAAACCCCTCAGAAGCTGTACTGCCACAGGCACAGCATATAATAAAAGAGGAAAAAGAGCACACTGTAGATGAATTGAGAACAACGGTAATGAAAATGAAGTCAGGGAAGGCAGCAGGCTCAGATGAGGTCACAGCAGGTATGATGAAGATACTGGGTGTGATAGGGGAGAAATTGCTGCTGACTGTATTCATAGCAGTGTGGAGAGAAAGGCGTATCCCAGATGACTGGAGAATTAGCATACTAGAGCTAGTGTTCAAGAACAAATGGGGCATTCACAACTGTGGGCAGCACAGGGATATCAAACTCATGTCACACTGAGTGTAAGTTCTGGAGCGGGTGATTGATGAAAGAATACACAGAGTAGTAGAAAGTAAGATGGGAAATGAGCAGATGTTCTTCATCTCACATTGCTGCAGTCCTAACACTTGGGGGTAGTCCGCTGTCCCAGTCTATCCTCAGTCTTTTGCCGCATGGTCCGATGCAGAAGCAGTATTGCGAGTGCAGGTTGGCGTGAAATTTTCTGAAGTCGGAGTTTCAGACCGAATCAAAGTTGGCGAATATTTTGGTTTTTCTTGCCTCAGTATTTAACCGGATGTCAGAAAAAGTGAATAACTGTATTTCTTGTGGGAAACAGATACCTCATAGGGATTACCATACCTTGTGTATACCTTGCTTAGGGCCTGAGCACGACGTTGTTGGATGTCGCTCTTGTGCTAGATTTAACAAACGCACTATAAAGAGAAGATTAGACTGTGCCAGGTTAGTTTTGGGAAGCTTTGTAATTATAAAATGCCGCCGGATGCTCCGACGCCCGCCCGCTAAAAAAAGCAAGGACAAAGCAGCAAAGCCTAGGTTGGAAGAACCATCTGTCCCGGACGCCGGTTCTTTAGAGGGCTCGGTGGAGCCGGAGGTTCTGCCAGAAGTTTCTTTGGAGTCTCAGGGAGAGACTTTACTGTTACAAGATGTGTCCTCTCAGGAGGTAGGCCAGGCTGAAGGGGCTTCTCAGGTAGCTGTTCTCCTCCCTTCCTAAGGTGGTTAGGCCCTCCCTTCTGTTTCCAAGGCTTCTTGAGAGGCAGTCCAGGTTTAACTTCAGTGGGTGTCTCTCCTAGTTCTTCAGGGTCTCTGCCTAAGAAACATATGCTTAAAATGGCAGAAGATTTGATTACTATGATTAGAGGTTCTATGCCCTCCTGATAAGAGGCCTAGGGTGGAACCTGAGCTTGAGAGTTTTGAGCAGTGTTCGAGGCTTCTGAGTCTTCGGTTGAAGACTTACAGGAGTATCCTCCTTATTCTGATTCTGATGTAGATGATTCTACTCCTGAGGATTTTTCTTTTCAGAGACTCTTCATTCCATGAGGGAGCATTTTAAATGGGAAGGTCAAGATTTCTCTGATTCCAGGAAAAGGCTTAGGGAATTTTTGTTTCTACCCCAGCATAGGCCTTTAGCTATACCTCCTGTTCTGGATGTGGTGGAAGATGTTTTTGCAGAGGCTTCCCTGAACCCTGATTCTTTGCCTCCTGCCCCAGTTAAACCGGATAGGTATTATAGGGTGCCTGAAGCTCATAAGTATCTTTTAAGAGTCCTAGGGCAGACCCAGAAACTGTTTCTCAGGGGCCTAAAGGTGTTAAGGCTTCTGTTGTTAAAAATCCTGTTCCTCCTGATAAAGAGGCAAGGGCTTTGGATAGATGGGGAAAGGTGTATTCTTCTTCCACTTTAGCCATGAGGGCTTTGAATTGCCAGTTCCACATGTTAAAATACCAAAATTATCTCCTTTCACAATTGAAGTCTAAGGTGGATGCTCTGGAAGGTATTGAGTGTAAAGAGTTGCAGGATTTAGTTCATGTCTCTGAACAGGTGGGTAAGCATTCTTTGCAATGTGGTTTTGATGCTGTACAGGCCTCTTCGAGGTGGCTGCCACTGGTTCTGTTCTTCGCAGGCACGCCTGGCTGAGGGATCAGAATTTAGCTGAGCATGTTAAGACAAGGATTTTAGATGACAATCTGATGTGTTGTTCGGTTCGCCTGTGGAAGCAGTTTTAAAGAAAATGGAGGACAAGGCTAAGTCTATGCAGACTGTTAAAGATTTTTGCAGGTTCAGCCTCCAAGTTTAGTAGAAATTGGCCTACTAAGGGGTGGACATATCCTTCTTATGATTCCCAGTCTAGGGGTAGGTCTAGACGTGGTAGGGGCAGAGCTCAAGGTTCTTTTAGGCCTAGAACAGGAGTTCACCTGCTCAGTCTTCTGGTGAGGGCAGGGGTCAGTCCTTTCGTAAACAGACCCAATGACCTGCCTTTTCAGCTGCCAGAGCCTTCTCGCCTGGCAGCACCTTTGGGAGGAAGGCTGGCACTTTTCAAAGAAAATTGGAGTTTAATTACCCAAGACAGATGGGTATTGGATATCATTCACCACGGTTACAGGTTTTATTTCCATACCTTGCCTCCTTTCAAAGGCATGCCAGACATTCCTCCTCTACAAAGAAAAGAGGCTCACAAGCAAATTTCTCTGTTACTCGAATAGGGGCCATTCAGCGGTCCTGTTCCAGGAAGGGGCCTAGGATTTTATTCTCGCCTGTTCCTAGTACCAAAAAAGGGGAACACGTGGAGACCAATTTTGGATTTATCTATCCTCAACACTTATCTGGACATTCCCAAGTTCAAAATGTTGACGTTACAACAGCTTTTACCTCTGCTGGGAAAAGATCACTGGATGGTAACTTTAGATCTCAAGGAGGCTTACCTTCATGTGCCTATCAGACTAAGTTGCAGGAAGTATCTGCGTGAGCTGGGAATTCCCATTATCAGTTCTCTGCATTGCCCTTTGGCTTATCTACTAGAGTATTCACAAAAGTTTTGGCTCCAGTGATAGCTTACTTCAGGCTAAAAGGAATACAAATCTATCCTTACTTGGACGACTGCCTGATTCTGGCTCAAGAAAAGGAAGACCTTTTCAGCATTTGGAATATGTGATAGCAGTGCTAAGATGCCTGGGGTATTCTGTGAACGAAATAAAGTCCAGTCTAGTACCCTCTCAAGACATGTGCTTTCTGGGTGTGAGACTGAATACAGCAACCCAGATGGCCGTTTTAACCCCGGACAAACAAAAGAATCTTTCCCTTTACTTCCATCAACTATCTCTTCAGTCCGGGCTGACTGCAAGGACAGTCCTTCAAGCCTTAGGGTTCATGGCATCTTGTATTCTGGTGCTTCCCAATGCCAAACTGCATATGAGGAAGCTGCAATGGTATCTCAAAATGTATGGACACAGCACTGCCAGGATTTGGACACTGTCATTCAAATAATACCTTGCATTCAAAAGGAATTTTTGTGGTGGGCTCAGGAATGTCACCTAAACAAGGGACTCTCTGTGACCCGGCGAGGCAGTCAGATTCTAACGACAGATGCCTCAGATATAGCTTGGGAGCTCATCTGAATGGAAAATGGATACAAGACAAGTGGCCTGCCAGACTACAGCATCTACATATCAACATGAAGGAGATGTTAGCAGTCCAGTTTGCATTAATGGCTTTCAAGGAGTTACTTCTTCCAGGGCAGGTGTTGATTCTAACAGACAACACAACTGTCATGTGGTACATCAACAAACAAGGGGAACACATTCTTATCCTCTATGCAGGCAAGCAATGATTTTGTGGGAGACTGCTCAGCTTGCAACTAAATCTTCAGGCAAGGTTTCTGCCGAGCACAGAACTCCTTAGCAGATGTGTTAAGCAGGCAAATCATGGATCCCCACGGTGGAAACTGGATCTTCATGTATTTCGAAATTGACAGTGTCATGGGGAACTCCAGACATAGATCTGTTCGCTTCTCCACTAAACCACCAGCTGCCAAAGTTTTGCAAAGGTTTCATCACACAGCTTGGAAAGTGGATGCTCTTTCTTTCAGTTGGAAAAATCTTCATGTGTATGCCTTTCCACCTCTGCCTCTCCTCCCACAGGTACTCCTAAAGGTCAGACAAGACAAGCCAAGGATGATTTTAATAGCTCCAGATTGGCCTCGGCAACACTGGTACCCATTACTGAGGAGTCTGGTAAGGAAGCCTCCATGGCCTTTACCTTTGATTCCACACCTATTGTCTCAGAGGGACGGTCATCTACTCAATGTCAAGCTTCACTCTCTTCATCCAACAGCCTGGCATATTCTGTTTTGAACCACAGCAGGTCTCAACTTCCTCAACAAGTTTTGAATGTGATTATGGAAGCCAGAAGACCTAGTACAAGGAAAGTGTAAATGGAAGAGATTTTTATTTTGGAGTGCAGCAAAGGATTTGGAGGTTTCTGAGCCTAATTTGAGTGTGGCTCTTCAATATCTTGCTGAGTTATTGGACAAAGGTTTGTCTTTCTCTTCCATTAAGATTCATGCTGCAGCAATTTCAGCTCACTATGATTGTGACCCACCATTGTTTTCTCATCCTTTGTTCAAGCAATTTCTTAGAGGGCAAAGAATATAAGACCCCACGTAGAGCTCCTACTCCTGCTTGGGACCTCAATTTTGTGTTGGAGAAACTTACTCTACAACCTTTTGAGGCTACTGCTGAATTGAAATACTTGTCATGGAAGACTGCTTTTTGTTGGCCATTACTTCTGCAAGAAGGGTTTCTGAATTGCAGGCCCTTATGGCGGTTGAGCCTTTTGATTTTCCATAAGGATAGGGTATCATTACGCATTAATCCTTCCTTTATGCCTAAGGTGGTCTCTAGTGTGGCTTTAAACCAAACTATTCATTTGCCTACTTTTTATGCAGATCCCCAAAATAAGGGGGAAAAGATTTTGCACACTTTAGATGTACACAGGCAGTTGTGTTATTATTTAAGCAGGACTAAGGATTTTAGGCAGTCTCAACAGTTGTTTGTTTCTTTTGCTTTGAGTTCTCAGGGCAAGCCTGTGTCAAAACAAACTATTTCTAAGTGGATTGGGTTTTGCATTGCATTTTGTTATTCCCATCATGGCAAGGAGATTCCAGCTGGGATTAGGCCTCATTCCACTAGGGCTACTGCCACTTCAACAGCATTTCTAAGGGGGGTGGCAACTAAGGATATTTTGGAGGCAGCTACTTGGAGTTCAGTGCATACTTTCTCTAAGCATTACCACCTTCCTCTCTACTCTAAATCTAGGGCTGGTTTTGCCACGGCTATTTTGCAGGGCATGTTGACAGCTCCTGCTTCTTTATGATTTGCCAGCCTCCCTTACCTCTGCTTTGGGATTCTACCCAAGTGTTAGGACTGCAGCAATGTGAGATGAAGAACATAGTACAGTTTTGTACTTACCATAAATGTAGATGTTCAAAGATCCACATTGCTGCAGTCCAATCCCTCCTTCCCCTCTGTGTTTAGGGGTGGTTGTGTGGGTGGGGTTGTACTTTTGTAAATTTGTATATATTGTACATATATTTGGTACAGGAGTGTTTGGTGTTTTTTGGTTTTGGCCTTATCTTTTTAGGGTCTTCTGACATCTGGGGCAAGAAAAGACTGAGGATATGACGTCGGTCATGCGCATTTGCACCCTGACGTCCTGACGTCAGACTAATGCGCCTTGACCGACGTCAGCCTTATACTTTGGTATTCGGGCCGACTGGGACAGCGGACTACCCCCAAGTGTTAGGACTGCAGTAATGTGGATCTTCGAACATCTACATTTATGGTAGGTACAAAACTGTACTTTTGGATTCAGATCAGGATGCAGCTCAACTGACCCAATGTTTGCAGTGAGACAGATGACTGAGAAGAAGCTAGAGGTGAGGAAAGAGTCCAACTAGGCATTCCTAGACCTGGAGTAAGCATATGACAAGGTTCCAAGAAAACTGATTGATCCTTTGGTGGTTCAAAGTCCCAGAAACATTGGTAGAATTAGTGCAAGCTATATACAAGAACCTGGTGGCTAAAGTATGAACAGTGCTTGGTCTCACAGAAGGGTTCCCAGTGGGAATGGGTGTGTACCAGGGTTCGGCTCTGAGCCTACTGCTGTTCATACCTGTGATGGAGTACATTAGCAAACAGGTTGGACTGGAAAGATCAACAAAGTTGTTATATGCAGACAATGTGACATTGCAGGCAGACTCTGAGCAAGAACTTCAGCAAAGTTTAGGCGAAGAGAAAGCAAAACTGAAGGCAGATGGGGTGAAACTGAATACAGCTAAGATGGTTGTAATGGCAGCAAATGGGGGAAATCAGAAGAAGCTGAGAATTGAGATAGAAGTGAAAATAGTGGAACAGGTTAATAGCTTCAAGTATTTGGGAGGGGTGATTGAGAAGAAGGGAAGTCTGAATGAGGAAGTCAAAGTTGGAATCAGTGGGGCTGCAGCCAACTGGTACAGCGTGCCAGGTGTAGTGTTTGACAGAAAAATGTAAACGCTGGTACTGGCAATTTAAAATATGGCACAGCTCGAACAGAGAGATATCTTTAATAAAAACAATAATCCACACTGTTAGAAGCAGTTCATCTGGTTTCCACACAGTAAAAACGAATCATCAGGTTACAGACAATTAATATGGTTAAGCGCTTTCATCTGTAATCAACAGACTTTCTCAGAACCATATAGCATATGAAATCACTTGTTTAAATACATGTTTTGGCGCCAAAATTTTTTTGAGTTTAAATAATTTTAAAGAGAGATATCAATATATAGAATAAATAGAATAAAATACATAAAAATACATGAAAATCAATGCAATTGCACTTACACATAATCAATTGATCTACGTAGTATAAAATATACATGTACATATAATTTGTATATTTAAAATATTTACTAACTATACCCTAAGCTGTACATATAAATATTTGATGATTAATGAATTAATGATGTGTGTTAATACAAAAAACAATGAGTGAATAATAAAATATGTAATAAAATAAAATGTATGATAAAATGGTATACTACACTACATCAAGGTGAGGAATGGTTTAATACCTATACTATCGTTAATGCCTGGAAATTTTGTGGCATCTGTTAGTATTTGCCATTTGCTCTCTTTCATTGCTAAAAGTGCTTTCCAGTTCCCACCTTGTGCCAAAATGTCCACTTGATCAATTACAGCAAACTTAAATTGATGTGTATCATCTTCCATACAAATATGTTTATATAATGCATTATTTTTGTCCTTCGTCTTAATTTTGTACAAGTGCTCATATATATGTTTCCTTAACTGTCTCTCAGTTTTTCCTATGTAAAATGCTGGGCAGGCTGTACAGGTGGCTAAATATACCACCTGTTTGGTGTTACAATTACCTGCTCTGCATCTCACATGTGTCCTGTTGATGTCCTCTAACTTAATGTCCAACACTTCATTTATATTTCTACATTGCTTACAAGATCCACATTTTGTAGTGCCCATTAATTTCTTTTTAGAATATGTTGAATTTGCTGCCTTTTCCAATATTTTTTTAATGTTGGGAGCTGTTTTGTATACAAAGCTAGGACTCTTTCCCAATATAGAACCTGTTTCATCGTTAACTCTAATCAAATTCCAGTGTTGTTTAACCATGTCTTTGATATATTGTACATATGGGGTATACATCAAGACACATACCCGATTATTTGTATCAGAAACTGAAGAATTATTCATTCCTGTCTCAGTGTTAGCAACTTTAAACGTTCTACCTAATAAAGGTAGATATTTAATACCCCATTGTTTTTTCACATATGTGACTACATCATTTAATAGAACTAATGGGTAACCCCTATTACTAAACATGTTGAATATAAGCTGAAGTTCTTGTTCCATAACTTCTCTGGTAGATGACATGCGGGCAGCCCTTATGCACTGTCCTTTGCAAACATTTTTGAACATATAGGGTGGGTGATTGCTATCAAATTCAGTATAGTCATTAGAAAAAGTTGTCTTCCTGTATATTCTAGATGCAAACCCCCCAATGGCATGACTGATGAAAGTGTCCAAATAGGCTATACCCTCATCACTGACGTGATGTGTAAATTTTAAAAATTCTGTGGTACCATTGATGTAATCCATTAATGCCCCTATTCTCTCATGTGTACCCTTCCATAAAATAAATAAATCATCTAAATATCTGGTATAAAAAACAATATCGGAATAAAATGAACTTTTAAATAAAAATTCTGTCTCCCATTCTAACATGACAAGATTAGCAAAAATAGGGGCACAAGATGCCCCCATAGCTACCCCATTACACTGTCTAAAAAATTCTCCTTGAAAATGGATATAATTGTGATCCAATATTAATCCCATCATATCAGTAATTAGACAAATTTTATCCCAACTCATGTTGGAAAATTTTCTCAAACTGTTACAAAAATATTCAAGTCCAATCTCTCTGGGTATACACAAAAATAAATCAACCACATCAATAGTGATGAAAATGAGTCCTGCATTCCAAATTTCAGGCGTAAGTTTACTCAAAAAATTCCAAGAATCCTTAGTTAAATGTAATATATTCTCATAAATAGATTTAGTCCATCTGTCAATGACCACACCCATGTCATATGATTTAGACTTAGACCCAGAGATGATAGGTCGGAATGGAGGGTGAGTTAAGCTTTTGTGTACCTTAGGTATACCTATATTATTGGCCAACATTGGATGTTCTACTTTCAAAAATGAATAAATCTCGTTAGTTATTCTATTATCAATCAAATATTCTTCCAGGGTCAAATCTATTCTCTTATATCCTATATTGATTTCATTTAATGAAACAACTTCATAATTACCTGATTGGTATAAAATATTATGTATTTCACTCATGTAATCAAATGAATTGTATACCACAATACCGCCCCCTTTATCTGGCTTCTTTAATCTAATTTCATTATTATTCATAGGATGGTTAAGGCAAGCACGTTCTTCTTTAGACAAGTTGTCCTTGAAGGCATTATTGTATACCTTCCCTTTCTTAACATTTCTGTTGAATCTATAAACATCTTGACACACTATTCTTTCAAAATTCATTACTTGTATGTTTGAAACTGGAATATATGTACTTTTCTTTTTAAAAACCTGATGTGCTGCCACTGTTATGTTGTCCCTTTGATGATCAAACTGTATCGCTAAGTTGAGTCTTCTACAGAAACATTTTATTTCTTTGATAGTGTCCACTAAATTAAAATCTGCTTTTGGAATGAACTTCATTCCTTTGCTAAATAATGTAAAAAATTCCTCAGTAATATTTAATTCAGTATAGTTAAATACATTAAATCCATTAAAAGTGTGCAAAACACTTTTTCCGCCTTCTAAATAATCAGAATTATTGTCATCTTTTTCATTTGAATAATTCTTTATTAGCTTGGGAGATGTGCAGGTTTTAATTGCAGTCTCACTGATGACGTTCATATTTGTATTAACTGTAGCCAAGCTATTGAATGCTCTTTCTTGTTCCACTAATTGTATGTCTTTTTTGGGGCAGGATAAAATCTGCCCCCCTGAAAATTTGTATTCTTATCCATTTGTCTTGTCCTGTTCCTATAACTGTGATGTCTATCTCCATCAAAAACAGGTCTATCTTGTGGCCAAATATATGCCCTGTTAGCATAATACTGTTCCACATCACGCTGTATTTTCCTACTCTTACTATTGTGTATACTCTTAGTTTTCTGTTCTACTGTATGAAATTGTTTATCATAAAAATCTTTCCACTGATTAAATGAAACATTATTGACAATATTATGGTTCAGTTTATCCACTTCTATTACTAGGACAGACAATTTTTCATCATTCTGCTTGATCAACAACTTCATATAATCAAAGCCAAAATTATCAAACATCTTGTTAAATTCATTAATAATACCTATATTATTATTCTACTCCCAAAGGCAGTTTGAAAAATCTTAAGCCCTTGGGAACAATTTGTAAAGCAATACATTTTACTAAATAAGCATTGTCAATTTTTATATTCTTAATAGATAATCATTTCTTTCCTAAAACATTAATCATATCTTTGATAAACTCATTAGATAAACTGGGACATCTCCCATCATTAGCAGCAACATTATATTCATCAACATTTTTAAATTCATACTCGTCACTCAAAAATTTGTCAAGAAAATCTCTATTAAAAATGCTTGTATCACTATTGACATCATACTTCTTGTGTCCACTAAAATTATGATACTTCTGTTTATAATACAGACTAGAAGCATGATTCCGGTTAACAGTACCTTTAACATGATCCTGTTGTGTCTTTGTGATTGCTGAATAAGTTTTAATAGGAAACCTGTTTTTAGGTTGAGCTCCCATTCTATCCACTTCGTTTCTGACATGAAACAAGCTGAAGTCGAAAGTGAATTCTTTTTCAGATAGTAAACTAACGTTAAGATTTCTGTCATTAGCCTCAAAAGAATCCTGTATATTTAACACAACACCTTCGCTGACACACACTTGTCCATTAGGAATAGTCGTCTGCGTGCTGATATTATTACCCGTGGGAACGGACAAGCATTTAGCTGAAGAGTTACCGTCAGTTACAACCCCTAGTTTAGGAGATGTAAGTGTCCGTCCCACAAGCTCTATTAATTTGGTAACTTCTGCTTGCAATGAAGTAACCTCCGAACGAAGTTGGTCAAAATCCTCCCTGCTCAATAAAGCTTGTGACACGTCATTGCTTCCTGCCATTCCAGCTGGTCAACCAAAAACAAGTAACCAACACAAGAAGAGTAAAACAAAATGTAAACGCTGGTACTGGCAATTTAAAATACGGCACAGCTCGAACAGAGAGATATCTTTAATAAAAACAATAATCCACACTGTTTGTTAGAAGCAGTTCATCTGGTTTCCACACAGTAAAAACGAATCATCAGGTTACAGACAATTAATATGGTTAAGCGCTTCCATCTGTAATCAACAGACTTCCTCAGAATCATATAGCATATGAAATCACTTGTTTAAATACATGTTTAGGCGCCAAAAATTTTTTGAGTTTAAATAATTTTAGAGAGACATATCAATATATAGAATAAATAGAATAAAATACATAAAAATACATGAAAATCAATGCAATTGCACTTACACATAATCAATTGATCTACGTAGTATAAAATATAAAATATACATGTACATATAATTTGTATATTTAAAATATTTACTAACTATACCCTAAGCTGTACATATAAATGTTTGATGATTGATGAATTAATGATTAATGATGTGTGTTAATACAAAAAACGGTGAGTGAATAATAAAGTATATAATAAAATAAAATGTATGATAAAATGGTATACTACACTACATCAAGGTGAGGAATGGTTTAATACTTATACTATCGTTAATGCCTGGAAATTTTGTGGCATCTGTTAGTATTTGCCATTTGCTCTCTTTCATTGCTAAAAGTGCTTTCCAGTTCCCACCTTGTGCCAAAATGTCCACTTGATCAATTACAGCAAACTTAAATTGATGTGTATCATCTTCCATACAAATATGTTTATACAATGCATTATTTTTGACCTTCGTCTTAATTTTGAAGAAGTGCTCATATATACGTTTCCTTAACTGTCTCTCAGTTTTTCCTATGTAAAATGCTGGGCAGGCTGTACAGGTGGCTAAATATACCACCTGTTTGGTGTTACAATTACCTGCCCTGCATCTCACGTGTCCTGTTGATGTCCTCTAACTTAATGTCCAACACTTCATTTATATTTCTACATTGCTTACAAGATCCACATTTTGTAGTGCCCGTTAATTTCTTTTTAGAATAAGTTGAATTTGCTGCCATATCCAATAACTTTTTAATGTTGGGAGCTGTTTTGTATACAAAGCTAGGACTCCTTCCCAATATAGAACCTGTTTCATCGTTAACTCTAATCAAATTCCAGTGTTGTTTAACCATGTCTTTGATATATTGTACATATGGGGTATACATCAAGACGTATTTTAAATTGCCAGTACCAGCGTTTACATTTTGGTTTACTCTTCTTGTGTTGGTTATTTGACAGAAAAATGCCAAATAAGCTGAAAAGTAAGGTTTACAAAATAGTGCTGTGACCAGTACTTTTGTATGGTACAAAAACCTGGGCAGTAAAGACAGAGCAGCTGAGGAGTCTAGAGGTGATGGAAATGAAGTTCCTGAGATAGGTAGTAGGGTGCATACTGTGTGACAGACGAAGAAATGAGGGCAGCATAAGCCAAAGTAGCTCCAATTGCAGAAAAGGTCAAAGAGAACAGATCATGATGATTTAGGCCCATGTGCAGAAAAGCAGGAGGTAACCTGGTGAAGAAGATTTGAGGCAGACAGGAAGAAGGTAAGAGGAAACTGCATCAAGCAGAGAGGTGGATGGAATGTGTGAGAGAAGACTTGCAATGGTCAGGCATGAGTTTTGAAGAAGGCAAGAGTGTGGCATTGAAATGAGAGAGATGGTGACAGTTAATGCGACACCTCAACCCCATGTAGAAAATGGGGCAAAGGTTGGTGATGATGATCGTGGTGGTGATCTCTATTGTCCATTAAACAACTATAGCAGTTCAGTAATGTCTTGCCTCAGAAATATAAGTTCTAGTTGATTTCTTTGCATTAACTGAGTACGTTCTAATTAAGCACTGTTGCTCATTAATTAGTCTGATTAGATTAAAATGCTATCCTTAGGTAATGTCCTTGAATTAAGTGTGGGATAGTCCACTTTGCAACAACATAACAGCTAACCTTGCTGTTTGGCCCCAGCGGGATACCTTATGTAATGTACCAAAGAGGGACTGGTTCCATCGCTCAAATCTGTAGTACTCCATTACTCACTTTCTGATGTTTCACCTCATATAACCCATTTGTTTTTTTAAAATGTTTGGCCCCTATAGTGCAGACCATCAGCTGCCACTAGTGTCTCTACGTACTCTCAAATGTTGGAAGTTACTTGTTGTAGATCAGAGTGTGTATGTACCTTTAAGAATCTTTCCAGTGAGCTATCACGTGTGAAGAAATACTGAGCACATGCAAGCAAGACTGCCATTTTGTAGTACGCTGCAGAGGTGTAAGCATGTATGTATGTGTAGTAGTCAGTCACTCAGTCAGTTAGTTCATTTATATGTGTTGCTGCTATGAATCCTGATGTGTTTGTATGTAATAATGTATATAAACGAGTACCCGAGGCTATTTGTCTTAACTAGCGACATAAGATGAGTGACATGATGTCAGAATGGGCTCCAGAGTCAAAACCATGAGTCACATGGTTAAAGTTAGAGGAATATATATAGGAGTGGATCATCCCTACTGCTCAAACGACTCGCATACGGGTCAGAGATGAATTCCAGGTACTAAAACTCGCGTAAATTTTATTTTACTCAACAAATATGAAACGAAGCACTCTGAACGAATTTCTTGACGAAATGTCTGAAATTGTGACATATCGATAAAAATATTCAAAGTAGTTATGAAAGTGTTTGAAACAATGTCCCTATCTCATAAAATGTCTAAAACAAGAAAATGGCCATATTGTTTCACTATGTGATACTTTTTCTTAACTAAATCTATTCAAAATATGCAAAGTGTACCAAGTGTTCACAAGTTTGTGCAGTATTACAGTGCAGTTATTTAGGAAAATACAGCCATTTCAAAGAATATTTCGCAAAGTACAGTCTTTCAAAGAGTTTATTGTGCAATTGAATGTTGCTAGAAGTACCTGGTGTGTGTGCATATTCATACATAGTTACAAGGGCCACATTTTGCATCGTGTGTAAGCATAATTTTTGGCATGACAGAAGGATTTCGCAGACCTGCTCCACTTGTATTTAATAATATTGCAGAAAATTGGAGAGTAAGCAAAAGTACAATATTTTCAGACAGGCTGCATTTTCTGACAAAGACGCACATGCAAAGGCATTTATTCTGCTTAATTTAGCTGGTTCAGAAGCAATTGAGAGAGTGTTCATTTGTGTATGCACCTACTGTGTATGCATGGGAGGGGGAAAACTGCCATATAGTGGTACCAGCTGAAACAAGGGAAGACCCAGAGTGTTTAAAATCTAAATTTAGAGAAATATGTAGCTCCCAAATGAATATTACAATGGAAAGGTACTTAATTTTAAATGAAATCAAAAGCCTCATGAAACTTTTGCAGTGTATATAACTGACAAGAAATAAGGCTAAATCTTGCAGATTTAGTGAATTAAGGGATGAGCTGATAAAATACAGGCTTGTGTGTGGTATTAAAATGATGCAGTGGGAGATTTTGCTTCAAGACAGTGATTTAACTTTGAATAAGGCCATAGAGATTTGTCAAATATATGAGTTCACAGAAAAGCACACAAACATGCTTACAAATGAGAAATGTATGCTTCCAGCACCTTCCAGTGCTAATGTTGATAGTATGCAGCACCTGGTTAAAAGATACAGGGCAAAGGGTGGAGCTGCCACAGCCCCAACGTCAGTAAAACCCAAATCTTTCTAGCAAAATTTTAAAGCATGCTCTGTAAAGTGGACTTGCTCAGTGAAGCACAAGGGTGAGTCAGCAAACTCAAAGCATGTGCCCTCACCTAGCCTCATAGTCAACTGTTGTAATTGTGGTGGACATCATGAGTCTAAAAGAGAAAAGTACTTAGCTTTTGGTCAGCAATGCCACAAATGTAAAAAGTGGAATCATTTTCAAAAGTTTTGTAAATCAAAAGAGGTCCATTCTTTTATTAAAAGAGAACATTCCAAGAGACAAGTTGATCAGTTCGAGAGCTGTGACCCTACTTTTTGTATTGGTATATCTGTGCTTGGTGAAACAGTCAATGCAGTAGATTTGTGGGCAAAGGATGAAGTGTGTTGTATTGTACAGATTAATGGGAGACCTGTTGAGCTCAAAGTTGATACTGGTTCAAAGTGCAATGTTATGTCAGCAGAAATGTTTGCTAGAGTACCCACAGTCAAATGGTTTGGCAGAACTTGCAGTTCAAAGTGCAAAACAGTTGTTAGAGAAGTTGAAACAAGACAGTACAGATGTTTTTTCTGAATCTCCTAAATATCAGAAGCATTCCTCGTTATAAACATCTTGGTCCGCTTGCCAGAGACTTGTGTTGAGACAAACCAGAACCACACTACCAGTCAGTAACAGTTTGTTGGTTCCATGTGCTAAGAACAACAAAGGAGTGAAAGCTCAGCTTCTGAAAAACAGTCTGTCCCAGACGTCCTATTATGATAAGACCAGCAAACCGCTCAGTCCATTACAAGAAGGGGAGATAGTGAGGATGCAGACAGCAAAAGGTTTTGACTGGATTGGAGTTGTGAAAAGTTTATGTCCAGAGCTGAGATAGATTGTACATTGTGGAATCGCCTGGAGTAGAATTTAGATGAAATCAGAAACATTTACTACCAGTGTGCAAGCCAACATTGCAGCATCTTGCCTGTGATAAAGACTGTTGTTCCTAGAGCGACTTATCCAATGTTCCAGTTCTAGAGGACATTCCAGCAAATATCCCTATTTCTGAGAATATCCCCGAGAGTCCTAAAGCAGATTGTTCCCCAATGACTGTCCTTATTGCTAAACACAGTCCTGACTGCTACATTACATGATCAGGTTGCATTTCTAAGCCATGTTCCAGATACACGGCAACTGGGACATGAATATTGTTTATTCATTATTGTCTGTATAATTTGCATGTCTATTCAAATGTCATTATTATTGCAAGACAGCTCAGTAAAGAGGGAGGATGTAGATCAGTGTGTGTATGTACCTTTTAGAAGCTTTCCAGTGAGCTAGCATGTGTATATAAATACTGAGCACATGCAAGCAAGACTGCCATTTTGTAGTGAGCTGCAGTGGTGTAAGCATGTATGCATGGGTGGGTAGTAGTGCATCAGTTAGTTATGTTGCTTATATTTTATGTTGCTGCTATGAATCTTGATGTGCTTATATATAATAAAGTATATAAACAAACACCCGAGCCTCTTTGTCTTAACTAGCTACACAAGATGAGCGACACTTGTGACCTCCACAGACCTAGTCTGAAATCCTCCTGTTTCCTGAAAGGAGGTCATGGCATCCCAATACAACATGACACTCCTAACCACAGAGGTTTGTGCTTATATGCCATAGTTATCTGCTTTCCCCAATGCCTGATGTGCAGTGACATAAGGCTGTTGCAGTTGAGGGCGTTTGTTTTTAAGCACAGGATGCATACCCCAGTATCACCACCATGGCTACCGTCTGTGTTTATGACTCCTCCCCTCCCACAGAAAGAGGTGAGCTGGTAAAATACCACTGCCCTTTATGTCTTCTCCACTCGGCACTTCCAAGTGCTGAGCTTAATATTCGAGCTTAGACCACCTGGGTCATAGTCGGGGCTTACTCAGTTTTCTAATATTTGGGGATTATGAGAGGGCATAAGGTGGGAATTAGCCATAGGTAGCCATTTTGGGTTTGCTGTGGTTAAATGAACTTAATTCTGATGGTAGTGTCTGTACAGCTGAATGGTTATCCAGACAGAGAACCTCTTCTATAGCCTTGGAACAGTTTTAATGGTAATTAACTTGGACTGACGTTTTCTTATACCCTACAACATGAGACCAACCAGGCTTTTGCTGCCTTGTGTAGTTTTCCTTGGCCCATTTCAGAACCCACCTTAGCCCTTTAATTTTCTTATCAGCCTTCCATGAGGTGCAGTGGCATGCCCACAGAGTCCACATCATTGGTAATAAAGCCACAAAACTCAATCCTGGTGGATTGACGAGTTGTGCTTTGTAAACTATACTGTTGGTTGTATATCGGGCTCTCAAGAATATCACCTATTTAGAAATATTTCCATGACCTTGGCTGGGTGTAAACATTTCGGGATCATGAGATGGCATTGGGTGGGAATTAGCCGTAGGTAGCTAGCCATTTTGGGTTTTAACCTGGGTAGGTGAACTTAATTCTTAGGATAATGCAGGGCCTCCCAATTGTGAAACCTCTGTCAGCCTGAGATGATACTGATGGAACATGTTAATTGTCAGTCTTAGTAGAGCTTTGTTCAGTCAACCAAGTCTTAAGGTGCTGTATGTGAACACAAAGTCTGTTTGCAACGAGAATGGCAACATTTCGGACTCGCTTCTTTGTGTTCGTAATGAAGACTTAGTTGATTTGTAACTTTGGTCTGTATCTTTCCATAAGAGTCATACTTGTTTATTTTTTCAGTGTCCTAGACCGGATTGCATCTGTTTGGGGAGGATATCTTTTTGTTTTAGATTTCTCTGTAGATCTCCCAGGTTTCCAGCTGGGAAACCAGCATCATTGAATATGCCGCAACTGCAGGAACAAACTGTATGTTACTTCTCATATATCTTCCACTAGTTGCAGTGACATTTTTCTTAAAAAGAGTTAATTTCCATTTTGGCTTAGTGTTACCAACTGGTTAAGTTTTGCGAGACTTCAGAATGACTCTTGATGAACAGCCAACATCTGTTGGGACATGATTCCTGTCAGTTCTACAGGGATTTGGGTTTCTCCATTATATTACCCGCTGCTGCGTCCTATTGCAAAAGAGACTCATTGGGCTTGATTTTTCATGCTGGGTATGGCCACCTCTGATTTCATGACAAACTAAATCTCTTGATCTGTCCACTACTAAATGCACATGTGTGGTGTTTTCCCAGTAAGGTCACCTAATTCTGGGTGGCCAAGTACAGGAAGAAAATTCTAGGTTGTGTCTTTATTCCACTAGTTGACAATCTCTCACTGGAATGTGGCACAAGGGATCCTGACCAAATGATGATAGCCCATAATAAGGCCTTCACCAGTGCTCTCCATCAAGTTATTGCCCACTTCATGTGGCCTCTCCATCAAGTTATTGCCCACTTCATGTGGCCTGGCATGACAGGGAACAATGCAGTCTTATGTGGGCTGGGGAGAGTGATGAAGCTTACCTGTTAGACAACAAAGTTAAGTCAGATGAGTACCATATACTGGGCCAGTAAGGACATTCCTCTACGAAGGTAGTGTAATGGTCCATTTAAATCTCTGCAGCACTGAGTTGAACCATTATAGATTATGGTATCATTAAACTTTTAACAGGCCCACTTTCTATTGAACCCATCTGATTGAATGTATTGTCTGCAAATCTTTGTTACACAGGACTTGCAGCCTTAACTAACTCAAAGGTCACAAAACCTTAGGGGTGTTTAGGATAATTTTTGATGATGACCCATTCTTTGACAGATGCTGTATGGACAATGAGTGCCTTGAAAGCCGATTGAATAGGTAAGCAGATGTTATTTTCTGTGTGATGGATAGACTTGTGCCCTTCTATTTTATCTATCCACTCAGTATTTTGTACCTTGAAGTGATAAATCTACTTCATTCTGTTTTTTCTGAGTTGACCTTTTCAAGTGAGGAAACTCTTCAGGAACTTCTGCATAACTAAATGATAATCCATATAGAAAGCCTCTTCCATGGCCTTGGAACGTATTTCATTATTAATTACTGTGAGTAGATGAACTGGACTTTTCTTTTTGCATTCTCCAACAAGCGGTCTGCACCTTGGACCAACCGGGCTTATACCACCGTGTCTAGCTATCCTTGGTCGTCTTATTTTTTTCAGATTGCTGTGATGCTCAGGGTATTTCCAACAGTACTGAAGTAGGCTTTTGTTAACCATGTTCTCAAGACATGTTGCACAAAATGTTTTCCAGACTGTGATGAACTATCTGCAACCTGTTTTTGTTGTCTGAAAGATTATTGAGAAACCTATTTTTCTTTAGCTGGATTCACTTTGAGAGTTAATAACCTGCTTGGGCCATTTAAATCAGGGTTATCTGAAAGATTATTTAGAACATATTTGTGTTTAGCTGGATTCACTTTGTAACCTGCTTGTTCCATTTCAGTCAGGGATGGAATAGAGAGAGTCCTAATGAGAGTTTCTAATAAGCTTCTGATAATAAGAGATCACTGATTTTAGTATGGCTTTGCTGCCCTTGATCTCCTGGCATGTACAACATCACAAGCAATAACAAATGTTTGAAGCATCTGTGTTCTTTCATCCGCATTCCTCAGCTCTTGTCACCATTATGGGTGCTCACAAAGAGTGCTGTCTGGTTTTAATTCTTCAAGTGTTTATCTTTTATGGCATGGGGCTACGACTGATCATTGTCACTAGTCTGCATGCTGCACCTCGGCATGCACATGAGAGGTTTAAAGTGCCAAAATATCAAGTAACAGCCCTTGACTACCTTGAAGTGTTTCTTGATTCCATTTTGAATTAGATATGTAATAACTGTTTGATGCTCATCCCTCCCTAGAGGTCATACACCTCATCCTCCTTTCTTTCACAGGACACAACTTTAACTGACCCACATCTTCCTCACCTGTCTCTCCAACCTGTACCCCCCACCACTTGCACAGGCTACTACTTAAACTAAAACCCTGTTCTCCATCTGCTGACTACCTCCCACCAGAATACTTAAAATACACCGCTGACGCTGTAGCTTATCCAGTCAGCATACTTACCAGATCCCCACCCTATGCCCTGCGCAAAGGCAGTAAGTGCTACGACATTACCAATTATTGAAAATTTCTGTGAGAACGCCGATAAGTGCCTCTACCAATAAAGAAATAAACGCGATAACCAAGCTGTGTATCAATCGCGTTTTAATATAACGTAAAATAATAAAGCGGACAACTCCAAACTAACAGACAAACTGATGGCAAAAAGGTGAAAACTGGTAGAAAATAAGCAAACAAACAAGCCAGTTAAGCGCTTTCACCCAAAAAAACTGGGCTTCATCAGAACTGGCTTTCAGTTATTACATCACCAAATTTAAGCTTTTTTTGGCGCCAACAGGAAGTTACAAATTTAAAGTGATATGAGTACTGCACATGAAGGTATTTCATAGTCCTAATCCACCTGTCAACCATACTAGTACAAAACTAATATAAATACAAATGTAAATAAATAAAACTTGTAGAATACAAAAATGTCTAAATAAAACTACTAAATGCATCTGACTAATATTCTGATATGATATTATTACCACAGATGCAACAAATTGTAATCTGTGGAATGAATAAAGTTGATATGAAATAAAATGTATTCTGTGCCAACAATAACATAATTGTGTTCAGTACACACTATAACACAGAATATAACTCAAAATGTAACATATATTGAGCAATGCTGGACACAATGTAATCACACTATATTATAAAAAAGAACTGCATATACTATGCATAAAAAATTCCATAAAAATACTATAAAAATACATTAAAAAGTATAAATAGAACAAAAATTGATAAACTGATTACTAAAAAAAATTATTTAAAATATTTTGAAAAAACATTTAAAAAAAATTAAAAAAAACTCTTTCAAAAATATATTATAAAAGTAATAATGCATATTTTTAAGTGATAAAGACTAGATGAAATAAAAAAATTTTTGCATAATCTCCAAAAATGGTTTTACTGAAATGTATTCATTCAGTCCTGGGAGAGTTGTGGCATCTAACAAAATTTGATCTCCTCCTTTAGGGTCTGCCTTTATTACTTCTAAAATAAAAAAATTAAATACATGGTCAGACCCTTCCCTATTAATGTGTCTATAAAGAGCATTGTTATTATCTTTAGTCTTTATACAGTATAAATGGTCGTATATCCTTTTCCTAAAATTTCTCTCTGTTTTTCCAATGTAAAAACCAGAGCATTTTTGACATTTACTTAGGTATACCACCATTTTACTGTTACAGTTACCTGCCTTGCTTGTAATTCTACTCCTATGTACATTATCAAGCTGTAACTGTCTTTCTTCCAAAATGTGTTTACACTGGTTGCAAGACCCACATTTTCTAGTCCCATTAAACTTACTCAGTCCACAAGTTGTATTACTATTGATGTTGTGATTCTTTAATTCCACTAACTGTTTGATGTTCATCCCCATTCTATATATAAAATTGGGTCCATTACATACTATTTTGGACAAGTGGGTGTCATCAGCTAAAATGTACCAAAAATTGCTTATAATTTTCTTAATATAGTCTGTGGCTGAATTAAACTCTAAAATACATGCTCTATTAAATCTTTCAGGGTTTAAGTTTGTATCTTCTACTGGAGATACATTCCCTACTTGTAAATCACACATAAACTGACTACCTAATAAAGGTTTATACCTAATATTTCTATAATGCATTATATATGTAATTATGTCTTCCAACATACTAGCAGGATATCCTCTTTGTATAAATAAGTCTTTTATATATTCCAATTCCACTTTTAACTGTTCATCCCTGATGTCATTCGAGCTGCCCTAACGCATTGTCCTTTGAATATATTTTTCTTTAATTTTTCTGGATGGCAGCTAGTATATTCTAAATAGTTGTTGGAAAAAGTATTTTTTCTATATATAGTGGAATTTAATTTCCGTTCATGATATGATATAAAAGTGTCCAGATATGGTACTCCGGTTTTATTAACCGAATGCATAAATTTCAAATATTCACTACTACTATTTAAAAAATTTAAATATAATTTTAATCTAACCTCATTGGCCTCCCATAAAATATAAATGTCATCCAAAAAACGTGAATAATATGAAATATACTGAAAAAATTCACTATTGAACAACACAGTTTCTTCCCAATGAAGCATCACTAGATTAGCGTAAATGGGAGCGCACGCTGCTCCCATCGCGACACCTCTAATTTGCTTAAAACTTTCTCCTTCAAAGAATATAAAATTGTTGTCTAAAACAATAGCCATCATCTCTTCTAATAAGCAGGTGTATGTTTCCTTATACTACTGGTGAATGCTTCTAACCCTTTTTCCTTGGGTATACAAGAAAATAAATCAATTACATCTATGGTCAAAAAATAAATATTGTCAAAATTCTTTTTTATTGGGTAATTTTTTAAAAACATCCAAGAATCCTTGACCATATGTGGAATTTTTTCATACAAGAATTTTAATTTGATATCTATATATTTACCCATCTGGAAGGTCTTTGATTTACTTGGGACTTAACCTTTAAATATTCATATGATGTTCAGTCGGAGTTTCAGACGAATCAGAGAGTTGGGGCAACTGCTAGGGGGAACATTTTGTTTTTCTTGCCTCAGTATTTAACCGGATGTCAGAAAAGTGAATAACTGTATTAGAAGGTTAGACTGTGCCAGGTTAGTGTTTGGGGAGCCAGAGGTTTTGCCAGGAGTTTCTTTGGAGTCTCAGGCAGAGACTTTACTGTTACAGGATGTGCCTTCTCAGGAGATAGGCCGGGCTGAGGGGCTTCTCAGGTACTGTTCTTCCCTCTCTCCTAAGGTAGTTAGAGCCCTCTCCTTCTGTTTCCAAAACTGCTTTGAGAGGTAGGGCAAGTTTAGCTTCAGTGGGGGCTTCTCCTAGCACTTCAGGCTCTGTGCCTAAGAAACATGCTTAAAAATGGCAAGAAGAGATTTACTATGATTAGTTGGAACCTGAGTTTGATAGTTTTGAACAGTGTTAAGATTTGCAGGAGTTCCCTCCTTATTCTGATTCTGATGTGGATGATTCCACTCCTACAGCTTCTCCTCCTGAGGATTTCTCATTTTCAGAGACTCTGCATTCCATGAGGGAGCACTTTAAATGGGAAGGCCAGGATTACTCTGATTTGAACCCTGATTCTTTGCCTCCTGCTCCTGTTAAACCTGATAAAGGTGTTAAGGCCTCTGTGGTTGATGCTTTGGCGGAAGGTATTGAGTGTAAAGAGTTGCTGGATTTAGTTCATTTGTCTGAACAATTGCAATGTGGTTTTGATGCTGTACAGGCCTGCATGCCTGGTTGAGGGATCAGAATTTAGCTGAGCATGTTAAGACAAGGATTTTGGATGCTCCTTTACAGTCTGATGTGTTGTTTGGTTCGGCTGTGGAAGCAGTTTTAAAGAAAATGGAGGACAAAGCTAAGTCTATGCAAACTGTTAAAGATTTTTGCAGGTGCAGCCACCAAGTTTAGTAGAAATTGGATGGACATATCCTGTTTATGATTCCCAGTCTAGGGGTAGGTCTAGACGTGGTAGGGGCAGAGCCTCAAGGTTCTTTTGGGCCTGGGACAGGAGTTCACCTGCTCAGTAGATTCTCGTCTGGCAGCTCCTCTGGGAGGAAGACTGTCTCTTTTCAAAGAAAATTGGGATTTAATTACTCAAGACAGATGCTCCTCCACAAAGGAAAGAGGCTCACAAGCAAATTTCTGTTGCTCTCCATAGGGGGGGCTTCAACCAGTCCCCTGTGTATCAGAAGGGGGCCTATCAAAGGAATTCAAATCTATCCTTACTTGGGCGACTGCCTGATTCTGGCTCAAGAAAAGGAAGACCTTCTACAGCATCTCTCAAGACATGTGCTTTCTGGGTGTGAGACTGAATACAGCAGCCCTGGACACAGCACTGCCAGGATTTGGACACTTTAACGACAGATGCCTCGGACATTGCTTGGGAGCTCATCTACTACAGCATCTACATATCAACATGAAGGAGATGTTCAAAGTTTTGCACAAAGGGGTTCATCACACAGCTTGGAAAGTGGATGCTCTGTCTTTCAGTTGGAAAATGGAAGAGATTTTTATTTTGGAGTACAGCAAGAATTTAGAGATTTTCGGCCTAATTTAGATTCATGCTGCAGCAATTTCAGCTCACTATGATTGTGACCACCATTGGCAAAGAATATAAGACCCCACGAGAGTCCTACACCTTTTGAGCCTGCGGCATTGCTGAATTGAAATACTTGTCATTTGATTTTCCATAAGGACAGGGTATCATTTTACTAATCCTTCTCCTTTTATGCTAAGTGGTTTTCTAGTGTTTTTTTAAAAAAAATTCATTTGCCGACTAAGGATTTTAGGCAGTCTCAGCAGTTGTTTGTTTCTTTTTGCTTTGAGTTCGGTAGGCAAACCTGTGTCAAAACTTTGTTATTCCCACCATGGCAAGGAGATTCCAGCTGGGATTAGAGGCCTCATTCCACTAGGCTGCCTGCCAATTTAATTCTGAGTTCAGTGCATACTTTCTCTAAGCATTATCACCTTCCTCTACTCTAAGTCTAGGCTTGTTTTTTGCCACAGCTTTTTTGCAAGGCATGTGTCAGCTCCTGCTTTTTTTATAATTTGCCCAGCCTTTAGTGAATTTTTTGAAATTTATAATGGTGTCCACAATATCAAATTTCGAGTTAGGGATGTATTTCATCCCTTTAACAAATAAATCAAAATATGATTTGTCTATGACTAAATATGTATAATTAAATATGTTAAAATTGATATAACTGTAAATGTTTCCACTTCTTACAATATCATTTCCTTTCTCATGTCCATGACAAATAGTAGCATTCCTAACATTTCCTTCTCCCCACATGGTTCTGATGACCATTCCTGTAAGGTTGGGTGTACTCTCTCGTCTCCTTCTGAAAATCCCCCTCATACATATTTCTCCCATATGTTTGCTTATTATAGTTATATAAATATAGTTATATAAATTAGAAAGGGACAGTGAGCAATATACAAGGAATACAGCTTATAAATGGCCAACTGTCAACAATGATATAGGTCATAATAATTTTAATGAGGTCCCTTACAACAGAGGTTACAAGAGATTTTCACAGGAAAGTATTAATCACAACTATAATAAGCAAACATATGGGAGAAATAAGTATGAGGGGGATTTTCAGAAGGAGATGTGAGAGTACACCCAACCTTACAGGAATGGTTATCAGAACCATGCGGGGAGAACAAAGTATTAGAAGGAAATGTTAGGAATGCTACTATTTGTCACAGACATGAGAAAGGAAATGATATTGTAAGAAGTGGAAACATTTACAGGTATAACAATTTTAACATATTTAATTATACAGATTTGGTCATAGACAAATCATATTTTGATTTATTTGTTAAAGGGATGAAATACATCCCTAACCAGAAATTTGATATTGTGGACACCATTATAGATTTCAAAAAATTCACTAGAAAAATTAATTTAAATATTTATTTCAACAATATTCTTAAAGCAGGTACTGATGCATCTGAATCTCACACAGATGCTAGTACACAGTTAAAGAAAACAAGTTTATTTACACCCCCGGCCCATCCCAAAGTGGAATTATATGAAAAAATTACAACTAGAGAATTATATCGAGAAACTAAAATGCTGAAACAAATAACTACTATTAATAATTTGACCTCTGAAGAGAGAAAGTCTTTAATGAATATTAGAGAGAAGCATAATATTAGAGTAATGAAACCCGACAAAGGGGGTGGAGTTGTCTTATATGACAACATCCAATATACCAAGAAAATCTATGACATCCTTCACTATTCTGATAATTACCTTACTATTTCCTTGAATGAGTTGAATATAGCATACTTTAGGATAGACTCCTATATTGAGGAATATTATATTGATGTACGAATAGCTAAAGAAACATATGAATATTTAAAGGTTAAGTCCCCTAAACTTGCTACTCTTATAGGAATTCCTAAGGTTCACAAGGATGTAGTTGACCCCCCCCTTGAGACCGATTGTTTCAGGAAGTAAATCAAAGACCTTCCCGATGGGTAAATATATAGATACCAAATTAAAATTCTTGTATGAAAAAATTCCACATATGGTCAAGGATTCTTGGATGTTTTTAAAAAATTACCCAATAAAAAGGAATTTTGACAATATTTATTTTTTGACCATAGATGTAATTGATTTATTTTCTTGTATACCCAAGGAAAAAGGGTTAGAAGCATTCACCAGTAGTATAAGGGAACATGCGAATATGACATGGGACGACACTTGCTTATTAGAAGAGATGATGGCTATTGTTTTAGGCAACAATTTTATATTCTTTGAAGGAGAATATTTTAAGCAAATGAGAGGTGTTGCGATGGGAGCAGCGTGTGCTCCCATTTACGCTAATCTAGTGATGCTTCATTGGGAAGAAACTGTTTTGTTCAATAGTGAATTTTTTCAGTATATTTCATATTATTCACGTTTTTTGGATGACATTTATATTTTATGGGAGGCCGATGAGGTTAGATTAAAATTATTTTTAAATTATTAAATAGTAGTAGTGAATATTTGAAATTTACACATTCGGTTAATAAAACCGGAGTACCGTATTTGGACACTTTTATATCATATCATGAATGGAAATTAAATTCCACAATATATAGAAAAAATACTTTTTCCAACAACTATTTAGAATATACTAGCTGCCATCCAGAAAAATTAAAGAAAAATATATTCAAAGGATAATGCGTTGGGGCAGCTCGAATGACATCAGGGGATGAACAGTTAAAAGTGGAATTGGAATATATAAAAGACTTATTTATACAAAGAGGATATCCTGCTAGTACGTTGGAAGACGTAATTACATATATAATGCATTATAGAAATATTAGGTATAAACCTTTATTAGGTAGCCAGTTTGTGTGATTTACAAGTAGGGAATGTATCTCCAGTAGAAGATACAAACTTAAACCCTGAAAGATTTAATAGAACATGTATTTTACAGTTTAATTCAGCCACAGACTATATTAAGAAAATTATAAGCAATTTTTGGTACATTTTAGCTGATGACACCCACT
This sequence comes from Protopterus annectens, assembly GCF_019279795.1. Taxonomy (NCBI): domain Eukaryota; kingdom Metazoa; phylum Chordata; order Ceratodontiformes; family Protopteridae; genus Protopterus; species Protopterus annectens. The sequence goes on from NC_056743.1 coordinate 1,761,956,601, forward strand.
TGTCCAAAATAGTGTGTAATGGACCCAATTTTATATATAGAATGGGGATGAACATCAAACAGTTAGTGGAATTAAAGAATCACAACATCAATAGTAATAAAACTAGTGGACTGAGTACGTTTAATGGGACTAGAAAATGTGGGTGTTGCAACCAGTGTAAACACATTTTGGAAGAAAGACAGTTACAGCTTGATAATGTACATAGGAGTAGAATTACAAGCAAGGCAGGTAACTGTAACAGTAAAATGGTGGTATACCTAAGTAAATGTCAAAAATGCTCTAGTTTTTACATTGGAAAAACAGAGAGAAATTTTAGGAAAAGGATATGCGACCATTTATACTGTATAAAGACTAAAGATAATAACAATACTCTATACACATTAATAGGGAAGGGCCTGACCATGTATTTAATTTTTTTATTTTAGAAGTAATAAAGGCAGACCCTAAAGGAGGAAATAGTAAGGGATTATTGAAATATAAGGAAGCGAAGTGGCAAATTTTGTTAGATGCCACAACTCCCCCAGGACTGAATGAATACATTTCAGTAAAACCATTTTTGGAGATTATGTAAAAAATGTTTTATTTCATCTAGTCTTTATTACTTAAAAAATATGCATTATTACTTTTATAATATATTTTTTGAAAGAGTTTTTTAAAAAAAATTTTTAAAATGTTTTTTCAAAATATTTTAAATAATTTTTTGTTAGTAATCAGTTTATCAATTTTTGTTCTATTTATACTTTTTAACGTATGTTTATGGTATTTTTATGGAATTTTTTATGCATAGTGTATGCAGTTCTTTTTTTATAATATAGTGTGATTACATTGTGTCCAGCATTGCTCAATATATGTTACATTTTGAGTTATATTCTGTGTTATAGTGTGTACTGAATACAATTACGTATTTATGTTATTGTTGGCACAGAATACATTTTATTCCATATCAACTTTATTCATTCCACAGATTACAATTCGTTGTATCTGTGGTAATAATATCATATCAGAATATTAGTCAGATGCATTTAGTAGTTTTATTTAGGCATTTTTGTATTCTACAAGTTTTATTTATTTACATTTGTATTTATATTAGTTTTGTACTAGTATGGTTGACAGGTGGTTTATGACTATGAAATACCTTCATGTGCAGTACTCATATCACTTTAAATTTGTAACTTCCTGTTGGCGCCAAAAAAGCTTAAATTTGGTGATGTAATAACTGAAAGCCAGTTCTGATGAAGCCCAGTTTTTTGGGTGAAAGCGCTTAACTAGCTTGTTTGTTTGCTTGCTCTTTTCTACCAGTTTTTCCTTTTTGCCATCAGTTTGTCTGTTAGTTTGGAGTTGTCCGCTTTATTATTTTACGTTATATTAAAATGCGATTGATACACAGCTTAGTTATCGCGTTTATTTCTTTATTGGTAGAAGCACTTATCGGCGTTCTCACAGAAATTTTCAGTTTCAATTACCAATTATTGTCTGATAACTATCCTATCTCCCCTTTCCAAATTGTTAGAAAAATGCATACACAACTACTTAATCATCACAGAACAGTCAACAAAGCCAGGGATGCTGGATTACTAACATCAGTAATACTTCATGATCTATCCAAGGCCTTCAGTACTGTTTCCCACCCAATGTTACTACAAAAATGTTCTACCCTTGCTCTTTCCTCTACAACTCAACAGTGGTTCAACAACTGCCTAACAGGGAAGCAACAATGCAGAAAATGGCAGGGAATCCTCTCCAATTATCTACCTAATAACACAGGAGTACTGCAAGGGTCTATGCTTGGACCATTATTTTTCAACATCTTCGTTAACAATCTTCACACTGCCTCCCACCAAAGCTCCCTAATCCAGTATGCCAATGATTTCACCATCTCCTCCTCCTCCAACAATTTCAAACACCTTCTGCATCTAACGCAAACTGCCTTCACTTCCGTAGAGACTAAACAATGCACAGCTCCTGCTGAACCCAAATAAAACCAAATTCCTCCTGTTCACATGCAAAAATCTCACAGCTGACTTTAAGATCACCTCACTAAATACCCAAATAGACACCAACTTAAAAATAAAAGACACATACCACAGCCAAAAGTAGAAACAGAATACAGAAAAACCGAGGTACTTTATTAAAAACAATGAACACTTTCGCCCATATACATCCAGGGCTTCTTCAGAGTAAAATCCATAAGACACACCTGCAGTATAAATACTCCAAATTAATCACATGACCGTTCAGCTGATAAATCAATTAAAAACCTTTTGACATACATAAATCTATGAACTAATATAAAAAGTTCAACGTGCATAAAATATCACATTAACATATTGACTAACTTCAAATAAATGATGGCTTTGTTAAAACTACCTAATTGATATAGTTTGAGATCTCAGTGTTAAAATACTTGAAATAGAACTGGCTTCATTAATATCCGGATATTGCCTGGTATTTAATCTAAGCTGCCACACTAATTCTTTGTATTCTAACATATTTTTAACATCACCTCCCCTTACATTCATCTCTACCCTATCAATTACAAAAAACAAAAACTTCTTAAAATTGTCACAAACCATAGAGTTCATATACAAAGCATTGCTGCTTTTTTATTTTTAATGTCCCTCAAATGTTCAGCCATTTGGTCCTTCAACCTTCTTGTTGTCTTGCCTACATAAAATACTGGACAAAATATAAAAGAAGCTACATATACCACAAATTCGGTATTGCAATTAACCTGACCAGGACATTGTAGGGTTATCCTGTGATAACTACATAGGGTCCATCATTGATACATTTACAATATTTACAAGTACCACACTTACTCATCTTAGATTTTAATTTAACTTTTTTCAATCCTGAACCAAACTCAAACCACCCTTTTAAGTTCTTCCCCCAACTATAAGTTATCATAGGTTTAAATCCCAATCTAGCTTTAAGCTCACCAGGAAAAAGAGAATTCCAATACATATTTAAAATATTAACTATAGCAGATGCAGAAAAATACTCAAATAGAAATAATTTCTCAAGCCAAACTACTAGGAGTAACCATAGGCAACAGGTTCTCATTTGATCTACTTATCCATATCCACAATGCAATAAAAAAAAACTCACTATAAACTAGGAATGCTCGACCGACACAAAATCTTCATGAACTCATCCACCAAAACCCCCCTGACCTCTACTTACCTACTCCCCCCTCAACTCTGTGGTGCACCCATTCTGACAAACATTCAGATTACCCTAAAAAAAAACTAAAATCCTGTTCTAATAAAATTGCTAAACTTGCTATCAGTGCACCCATAACACACCACTGCACAGCCCTCAATTGGCTCAAACTTCCACACCTCCTAGACCAACTACAACTCAGAATGGCACACACAATTATATATCAACCCAAAAACTGCTCTGCACTCAACTCTCTCCTCCAAACATACATACCCACCAGGACCCTCCTCTCTGAAGACCAGCAACTAGTAACCCTACACAGTCCTAACAAATAAGCTGGACAGTGTCCATACTCCTACACTGTAGCAAAACACTGGAATGCCTTACCACTAAAAATCAGAGCAATAAAAAACACAAAAATTTCAAACTTACCCTAAAAAAATCACCTCCAAGTTACAAGCACCTGCGCCTGTTTCAAAACAACGTAGTAACCCTACCTCTCCCCTCCTACTCTTTATGTCTTCCCCCCACTCCCTACCCTGTCCTTTCTACTTTACCTACCATTGCTTTCTCCTTCCACCCCCTTCAAAGGACCTAGCTGCAAGAACTATTGAAACCTACTTCAAATATTAAGCTTCCCTTTTCTCCCTGTATATTATCTGCTAAAAGGACCTAGCTGCAAGAGCTATTGAAACCTACTTCAAATATTAAGCTTCCCTTTTCTCCCTGTATATTATCTGCTAGTCCTTCTGTTATAAATTAGCCACTCTATTTATTATAACTTCTTTTAATGCCATACCTGCAGCCCATCTAAAAAACAAAATCTTACAATCAATTGAATTGTACAGGTTATGTCACATTAAAGGTGGGAAAAGTTTTGAAATGATTGTGGTCATTTTTTATATGACAAAAACCTGGCATTTTAACAGGGGTGTACACTTTTATATCCACTGTATTTTTGTTATTTGTATTTTTAATTTGTGGAACATGTCTCCCTACTGAAAATGGGTTTCTGACCCAGTCGGACTTTCCCTGTCAACAAATGTCAAATAAATAAATACATTGCTACAGTAAAACCTTCCACACCAGCGGTCATAGACTGTTACGATAAAACCTTCCACACCAACAGTCTTACACTGTTATGGTAAAGCCTTCCACACCAGCGGTCATACACTGTTATGATAAAACCTTCCACACCAGCTGTCTTACACTGTTATGGTAAAGCCTTCCATACCAGTGGTCATACACTGTTACTGTAAACCTTCCAAATCTCTTCCCTGTAGTTATTCATGGTAGCAGTAAGCTGAAGAATGTATGGAGAGCAGACCGTCATATGGGTCCTTTGGCCAGCAGTCACTCATGGGTTAAGTAATATTAGCTGTTAGAATGTCTGTCAGCTGAGGAATATTACATAATTTAGGCAGCTGTTTACCACTTGATATCCTGTTTATTTTGGTTCATTTGTTGATTTTCACTCATTTGGATTATTGTAATTTCCTTTGTCTTGGTCCAGCTGCTCTGACCTCAAGCACTTCCAGCTGGAGCAGGATTCTGCAGCTAAGCTGCTTATGGGAACTGTCTGATACAATGATATTACAGAAGTTCTTTGGGATCTACTGTAGCCCGTTTTTTACTCAGGTGAAGTACCATCTCAAAATCCTAACTTATTTAGCCATGCAAGGTCATTTATCACTTCTGCTTTAAAGAGCTATGGGTTCCATCCAGTCCATCCTGTACTGTCCACTCAGCTGACAAGAGGTTGAATTTAGTTCCAAGGATGCAGGTAGTCATCAAGTCTTCAGTGTTTTTTAATCAAGCTCTACTCCTGTGGAATTTAATACCTTGTCAGCTCCTGGAGATTTCTGCTACATGCTTCTTTAGGGGTCCCCCTGGACCAGTTTATTCCACTAGACTCATTTCAAGCTTACTAATTATGTCTTAGAATATTATCTGTGCTTTATTTGGTTTTAGGTTTCTACTGCACTTAGTGTATTGATCTTTTTCTGCAATGAAAGTAAGATTACTTCACCATTTCCTAGAGAACTACTGCAGACAGACTCCATTCTCAATGCACCAGTCTGATTACTAAAGTGAGACTTTGATATTCAACCAATGGTCAGTGGATCAAGCACCACTGTTAACTATTTTAACACTTTGAGACATACCTCATGTTGGACCTTAAGCCTCATCTTAAAGATTTTGTGTTCCTTCCCTGGTTCTTCAGACTTATTCTTACATATGCCTATTTTTCCTTATCCGTGCTTGTTTTATCTTTCCATGCTGATCTGCTGCCTTATTGTTCTTGTGTAAACACGGACATGAAGAACTTCTGCCTTATTGTTCTTGTGTAAACACGGACATGAAGAACTTCATGTTCAGTTATTTTGACCGATTTGCAGAATTTTATAAACCTTTCTCCATCCACTTCCTGTAAGGTAATTTCTTGGCCGATTCATCTTACATTTGTCTTTGCATCTTTAAATTTTATTTTGCCCATTCTTGCATTAGCCTTTTCTAGGATGCCCTTGACCTGCCAGATGAGTTTTCCTTTATTGCAGTGTCTATGTAGAGCCTTTCTCTTTATTGCAGTGTCTGCGTAGGCCCCTACCTTTTCTTTCACTATCCTTTTATTCTTTTCATCAATGGTAATATGGTTTTAATATGTTTTATCTTTCTGTACTTGCCCCTGATAACAAGATTTCATTCTTCCTCTCCATTTCCTTTGCTCTTTCAGTGTTGTTAGCTTTTGATACCTTTTTATATTAATGTTTGTTTACAACTAGAATAAAGTTGGCACATCCAGGGGTTACTTTAAGGTGACAAGCCACATGGCACCATACCCAGTGTTGGTTAATGGCTCAGACTTCAACTGCTGTCACTTTTTTATCTGTACTTGTCAAAGCTAGGTTAGAAGTGATATCCCTTACTGGTTACAGCCCATACATTTTGCTTGAGTACACTTTCCTGCTAGAATTTCTCCTAATTCCTTTTTTCTTCTAACCCTTGTTCTGGCCTTTTCCCAGCTCATTGCATTCCATTCTCTTACGCCTTTTATACTAAAGTGAGCGCATCATCTTCTCCTTCATTAGACTTCTGCTCTTGTCCTCCATTACATTTTAAAATCATTTACTGTATTTTACTAACCTGTATCTGAGTGTATTCTTCCCCAGCAAACCTTACAGGCATGTAGAATGCAACATATATTATCTTATATATATTAACTCCCTTGCTTACAGAAACAGTCATTGAATTCTAAAAGTCTCTCGTTCTGGGCACTACTTGCATGTGGTACTGGCAGCCCCTCTTAGAAGGGTTACTGTGCTGCCTGCCTACCTATAGAGTCCCCCTACTGTGCCTTCTGAGCTGTGCAAATAGCCCCCCCCCATTTTCAGTTTGTATTCCTTTGCTGTGTGAGGCCTGGCACTGTCTCCATCCAAGTTAAAGTCGTCCTCTGTGCCTCTCCATTAAGCCCGAATTGAATTAGTATCCCACTATGGAGAGACAAGCTTCATCAACAGACCGTGCTTCCCCATTTGCCCTTCGTTTTTTTGTGGAATCCTTCTTTGTGCCTTTAAACTGCCCAAGTTGTTCTCTTCCCTAGTGAAGAGTTTTTTCTTGTCAACCCATTTTTATCATAGCTTAAAATTTATGTTAGCTGTACTTTTGCTTTTTTTCATAATTAGACATTTTTGGTATACCCATTGCAGTTCTGTTTCACTGATTAATTCTTTTGGGCAATAGCAGATATTTTACTGCTTGAGCTTTGCAAGGGCTCTTCACAGCATTAAAGTAAGCCACAGATAACATTTGGTAGAATTTTGAAGCTGGTCTTCCAGTTTTGATTTTTTTTTTCTTTTTTGAAGCTGTTTGTTTGGTCCGTTTGTCTAGCTTCCAGGCAGTTGTTTGTCTTTCGGCTTTTCCCGGTTAGGGGTCGCCACAGCGGAACTCCGGTCCACTAATGACTGGCAGTTGGTTTTTATGGTGTTGTTGCCAGCCTGACGCTCAACCTTCAACGAAGGCACGCCCAGTCAACGCATGTCTTTCGAACGCCCACTCGACCGCGGGGAGGACATGCAGACTCCACACAGAAGGCACTCCCAACCCAAGCCGAGAATCAAATGGGAGAACCTCTTGCTGTGAGGCAACAATGCTACCACTGCACCACCGCTATCCAATTGTATTTTATGTATTACGTTTTGGTTGCTGAAGGGAGAAGAAAGTTTTTATTGTAGAGCTTAAAGTATCTTGTCAGATTAGTTGCTTCAGGGCTTTGCATGTGTTTCCTGTAGCTGCTAAAGAAACAGTGGGCATTTGGACATTAAAAGATTTATGCTGTTTGCTGTTGGCATGTTAGGGTTGTGTACCACTTGTTTTGATCTGCTTGTACTTACATAAACTTTGTAATTGAATCTGTGTACCAGAACTACATTTGCTGTTTATTTTTTGTTTTACTGTGGTTGTTTATACTAAACTTTGTTATTATTACTATTACTACTGCTACCGCTACAAGTGGAATTGTTTTAGAGGTGTTTTTATTTAGGCTTATGTCATTTTGATTCTTTGGCGTTGTAAATGTCAACATGAGAGGATTTTTCTTTGACTGCAGAATTAGCTAATGATCTTGTCACATTCTAGCACTTTGGAGGTCAGACTGTAGTGGGTGTGGCTTGAGCCTTTCAAAAAATGAAGTTATCACCTTACATTTCAAACAAGCATTCATATCTCTGGTGCCATATTGTGTTACTAGAAAACTGTAAATGGCGAACTATTCAGGATAAATAAATCCTTACACTAGTGGCATTCTTTCAGTTCAATGCTTTAAAATGGATTTTATAAGTTGGGTGGCTGTGGTGGTACAGCGGTTAGCATTGTAGCCTTACAGCAAGAGGTTCTCTAGTTTGATTCTCAGCTGGGGTGCCTTGTGTGCAGAGTCTGCATGTCCTCCCTATGGTCACTTGGGTTTTCTCCGGGTGCTCCGGCTTCCTCCCATATTCCAAAGACATGCAGTAGGTGGATTGGACATTCTAAATTGGCGGTAGATGGGAGTGTGTGCATGAGTGAGTGGTAAAGAATGAACTATAGTGGCAGGGCTAGCTACCTAGGTGCTGTAAACCTTGGCTTGAGATGATTGTCACTGCAGAGGTGACACCCCAACCCCATGTGCAAAATGGGAAAAGGGATTGAGGATGGATAGCTGGATTATAAGCCAAAATAAAGTCAGTGAATATTAATTTTGTAATGTTGTATAAGCAGCTTATGATATGTGGGTAACCATAAGACACATACTGCCAGCAGAATTTTTTTCATACAGCTGTGAAGTTTCCTATGAGTTCTGTATTCTGTGCTACCTGAATGTTGAGATATTTAGAGAAATATGGAAATTATTACAATAAAATAAACAGTATACAAATAATATATAAACAGTATACAAGTAATATTCAGTATCTCAGCTTCATTAGACAGAGATATATCAATACAGTTGTGTTTGCCGTCATGTATGCTGTAAGATGAAGTCTTCTGATAACCTTGTGTGTAGCATAGTTTTGGAATTATTAATGTAAATATGAACAAGCAATATTTGACACCTAGAGGAGTCAGTAGGAGTAACTGCAGAAATGCCTGGAGGGCACACTCGGCTGTTTTTGTGTCTGTTCAGTCATTTCTTAGGTATTTAAAGCTATTTATGAGACTATGAAAAACAAGAAGCATTGAACTGATAGAATTTGTCTGCTTTGGAAAACACTAATAAATAAAACGTTGCAAATGTAAAAGGAAGATAATATTTTAAAATCTCAGTACTTTTCCCGTTTCCAGTGTAATTGGTGGCTGTGCTTTTTTTTATAGAATAATGCATACTTTGCATTTGTTAAGGACAGGTCATACATACTCAGCCCAGTAGAATTTTTTTTGAAAAGGTCACCAAAGCAATGGAGGAAGGCAAAATGGCACATTATATACCTCAACCAAATATATCCTAGAACTGCCCCCTGTGTTATTAATCAACATAGGCAGCTCCTAAATGCTTTGTCCCATACATGGGTCCCCTCAAATTATCCATGGTATGATCCCAGCTATTCTCATTGGGGGTGATCTGTAATTATTAATCGTGGGATGGGTAAGACCAGTCTCTAATCAAATGGGCTAGGTTAATTTGAGCACAAAAAGGTAAACTGGCTAGGCTTAAAATGGTCGTCAAGGGCAGATAGCCTAGTACTTGTCTGAGAACCTGTCATTTTTCCAGCTTCTTCACAAATGTGATCTTAGGAAAATGAGAACCGTTACATTCATTACCATTTTCTTTGAGCCTGATGATGCAAACTTGACATTTATGGTGATAGCTTCCCAAGCTCAATATAATACTGAGGGCTGCTCAGAGCACATTCATTTCCAAGTAATTTTACTGCTCATTTCAAACCATTTTGGTTGTACTAGGAATGTTTTGCCCGAGGTGAGACATATGTATCAGGATGCAGTGCAAAATATCTGTCTCATTTGCAGATCCTCCCTTATTCTAGCATAAGTCTTTAACAGACACGTATAGGTCTCTGTATTAAGGCCCTGAGTTTGCTGAAGAGCTTTATATTTTTGGATCGTTTTTTTAAGGTGTCTGACTAGTCCAACTGTTGGACACAGCCTTTTCCTCCCAAATTTAAGAATGTGGCTGTGACTTCTACAAAGTCATAAAAAGTGCTGCCATGTTTCCTTTTGATAACTACATGTGTTCATGAAGGCTGTAGAAAAATTATGCATACCTTATCTGTAGTGCTTAAGATTATTTTTTTTTCTAAAGACTTTAGTGTGCTATTACTCTTCAAATTTTCTGTCACCTTATGTGAATTTTCTGAATTCAAGAAGAATAAGGTAGGCAGTTTGTTAAATCCAGCAGCAATGTTTGATCTTGATTTTCTTTTGTTGTGATGCATCTTTCTCATTGTTTAGTTGTTAACAACCTCTGTCATGTTTAGAAGACAACCATATCCATATAGTGTTCTGTCTAAGACTGGGTCTCTTTCAGTAGCTGAAGAATTTCTTTTTGTTCTTGAAGCACATGAATTTATTAATAAATTAGTTTGTGATTCTTTGGTACATTTCACATTTCTAGTGACTCGTGTTGTTTCTGTGGTAGGAAGAAGCATTTTCTAACAGGAGACCTTTTGCACAAAATTATTTTTCTGTTTAATAGGTAGCCCTTCTAGTGTAGACATTATGGAAAGGAAGTGTCCTGTCTGCATTTTCCCCAAGTAAGCACCTCATATGAACAGAATGATAGCCTTTTTGGACCACAGTAACCCTTCAAAAGCTAAATGCTTCATTTTCATCCTGGACCCTCCAGATACAAAGGTTTCTGTGTCATATTCTTTTTGTAGGTAACTCTTCCAGCTGTTTTAACAATTTATACCCTTGTTGTGGGTAGAATTTCAGAACTCAAAACAAATTGGGCAAATACTTACAAGGATTTCTGGTGGGGGGTGTGTGTAATGATGATGAGTTAGTGCCAGCTATGCCAGGGAGAGTAGGGCAGTGCATGTGTAACATATGCCTGTATAGCTAGCTGGATTTTTGTAAAGAAATATGTGTCATTTGAATATCAAACTGATTTGTACTATTGCTTGTGTTTAAAAATGTATTTGTAAAGTTGCTGGTGTTAAGAAATGTATCAAGAGCAAGTCCTGCTAGACAGAAAAGATATGTACACGTATATCAGACTGTTTTGTTGTAACTGATGAAATGTATATATTTTAGCAGAGGATGCTGCTGGTAGGGAAGGGGTTAAACTAAGCTCAGCTGAGCTAACCTTAAGAAAAATAGCCAAAAATGAAATGAATTGGTTTAGGCTATAAATATTTTATCTCCTATATCTGAATGCTGCCAGAGAATAGCTTGTTAGTTTCTGCAGAAAGGGTGTAAGTGTTAGAATTGTTTTACGGTTTCCAAATGCTGTAAGAAACCTTAGCTAAAGTTCTGTGTGTTATTGTGACACAGTGCCAGATCCTGGCTAAGTTTCTAGTGAGGGGAGTAGTGTGGGAATCATAGAGTCAGCTGACCAGGTGTGATGTTATTCTGTAGCCAACACTGAAATTGTATTTAAATACTAGTGAAAGATGTGAGGTGTGTACTCTGTTTTTGGACATAAGACACTCATCCACTTTTCATCTTGCCTCCTTGCTTTAATAAGTAACTAGAGAACAGTAATTCTTCAGTCAGTCAGAAAAATATGGTGAGATTAGCTATTTTTTTTTACTATATCTGTGTGAGTCTTTCCATCTGTGTTGTTTTTTATATTTCCTGTGTTTGAAACTCTGGTGTTTATGATAAATAGATATCTGTATTTTCATGTTCTTTTTTTCTTATTTACTATTAAATATATCTAAACCTTTCATTGTGGCTGGTCTTTAGAAAATATTTAACGTTTGAAAGTACTTGAATTTATTTAGTGTCAGTGTAGCTCCACTTTCCTGATAGTCTTGCTGTTTGGTTAAACACTAACATTTGATAAGTATTAATTTTACTAAGTATAATTGGGTACCCTCGTAAGAGCCTTACAGTAGCTGGCTTCATGTGTTCTGGTGGCAGTGAATCTACCTTATAGTCTGGGTGGAGGTGGTAGAGTGGGTAAGCTGTGCCAGCCTTTTCCGTGTGTGTGTGAAAATCAAATCGCAGAGTGCATGTCTGACAGCAACTTTGAACAGAGTCACAGAGACCACTGATTTCACAGAGAGGATCGTGGAGGATGTGGCTTGAAATACTTGGCTAAGGACTCAGCTCTGTAGTGGTTAGTGGGGAGTCTTATTTGGGGCCTGGAGAGAAAGTCCAGCACCAGTACTGGAGTGTGCATTCTTTGTGTGCTCTTAAAGGAAATTGTACAAAGTACAGAGAGCTGTATCTGGAACTACTGTGTATGTGTCCATTTTTTTTCTCTGTGAACGTTCCCCACTGGTGTCAGTAGTGAGGATTGAGGCTCCATGATCACAGGCCTAGAGGAGGGACATCACATGGGGAGTTAGTACAGATAGGGTATGAGCATATTTGTCCATTTGTGCTCTATGCGCTCATCCAAAAGCATCTTATAACATTTTTGTTTTAGTCAGATTTTTATAGAAGGTATTTTTTTTTCAAAAGAGTTGTGGTTCTGGAAAGAGTTTCTTATTGTTGCAGTGGACATTTTCTAGTTCTCAGAGATTTCCGTAAGCACTTGTGTACAAATCAACATACTCACCCATTACACTGTTAACCCTCTTCATCATTGGGGATACGAGATGGTAACTTTGGAACTTATGATATTTTTCTATGTTTTCCAGGTTTCCCATCACAGAGGATATTTCTAGAGGTGAAGATCATTTTCATTTTATAGTTCTTTTTCTTTCTCTTTGTCACAGCCTGTTGAGTTTTTCCAAGTGTTTCACCCCAGTCTCTGTAGTCTCAGTGTTAATGACAATTCACATATACCTTCATCCTGATGACTGTATGGGCTGCAGTCAGACAGTTCCTGGATGACTTGAGGCGTGTTTATTTCTTCTCTGTCTCTTTGAAGAACTGAAATGATGCGAAAAGAGAAAAAAAATGTTTTCCCCTCTCCGTCTCAATTCTTCTACCCAAAGCTTGAGGTCCGAGGTAGGGAGCTCACCCAGAGTTTGTTAAAAGTGGAGAACTCATGGTCTCAGTCTCACGTCAGAGTACAAATAAATTTGAAGGAATGTTAGCTGCAGAGCTGGTTTTGTAGCTGTTTAAATATTGTCCCATATATCTGACAGTACCACAGTGCATAAACATACAAGGGTGATCTTGATCCTACCAACTCTCGGGGGTGACAGTGAAATGTAAGGCTTTATTTGTTAATGAATAGCCACCTCATGACAATTCCTCTGCCACGATATTTTAATAATTTGTCGGAGCCATTCCAGGGCCTTCCTGAACCTTTGAATCATCAAATATTTCTTCATTTAGTAAACCCATGGGGGCACCATCTGTAAATGAATTTGCCTTCAGTATTCAGCTGCTTTCTTTATTTATGGGGTTACATGAGGTCATTCAGTGGGATTAGAGTCAGCATCTTCTGTATGTATTTCCTCTTATCCCTGAAGTTTGCAGAGTTCTATTTCATTACTCCATTCTGTTTGAGACAATCTGTTTGCTTGTCAATGTCTACATCTCATATTGTAGACATTATGTTACACTTTTGCTTCCTAGAAGTTCTCTGAAGTTAATAAAATTTTGAATAAAGTCAGAAATAGAGAATATTTGTCAAAATGGAAGAGATTTTCATTTTTGAGTCAGGCTGTTTTTTTCTGCATTGACAATATAAATTGCTGTGGTCCTAATACACTGTTAGAAACTCCTTGTGTTCTGACTGAAGAGTGCTTCAATCTGGAAATATATTGCTGTTAAGTATATTTCTTGGCACTTCTTTTCAGAGTTCTGCATTGTCTTAATTTTTGCCTGACTGAATTATTTTATAGATTTGCTGACTAAACTATTTTATATATTTGCTGGCATTGTTTTTGTTTCTGATCTGTACTGAAATATAGTTGGTGGCTTTGCAGTTGCCCGCCCCTTCTGTAAATTTTATCTGGGACACTTCTCCCAGTCTAGTGCTCATTCTGCCTAATACAGAGAGAACATTTGAGAAGGCCAACCCAATTATGTTCTTAACCTTGAATTATCTTCTGCTCCTCCTTCCTCCCCTTGCACTTTACTAACAAAAAAAATCTCCTTGTGTTCTGACTGAGTGTGCTTCTCAGCTGATAAGTATATTTTATTGGCACATTTTAACTGTTCAGAGTTGAATACTGTATATGTTTTACTGTATCTTGTTTTAATTTTTGAAAAACAAAATAAAAAAAAATCCTATTTCTCTACTCGTTTCCCGCCTTTGTATAACTAGTAGAGTTTGATTTTCAGATTTTGTTGAATTCTGGTCTGTTTTGTAGTTTCTGTGTTGCCCAGACCTTACTAAGATAAAAGGAAGCTTCTGTGTTCGTCAATGAGAGTGGTGAGCTATGAGCAGCCTATCTGTCACTGGTGGAGTGGTTTCAGCTCAGAATCTGTAGTTTTATTGACCACTTTGGGCTATTTCTATCCCTTTCATCTTTCTGTTAAAAAACAGTGTTTGTGAGGTTTTGCACATCGCACAGCACAGTTTAACTAGGGTTAAACTCTTCCCGATGCCAGAAAGTCTGCTCTTTTAATTTTCCTTTAGAACTAGCCAGTTTTCTAGTTTTAGCACTCAAAACTGTTTCTTTCTGCTCAGTACTTGTTCAAAACTTGTTCCAAGCACTAAATGATCTACAAATTACTGTAGCACTCAACTTTCCTCACTTGTTAGAAGGCAAACAGTTTTTAGTACTTAAATTAATAAGCACTTATCCAGGCATGTCTAAGGTTCAGCTCCCAGTATTCCTATCCAGGCATGTCTAAGGGTCAGCTCCCAGTATTTTTCCCTGTCCACCCGATGAATCTGGGCATCTTGGGGCAATGTAACAATTGCCTTATGTACACTGACAACCCTCTCCTCCTACCACCCAACACTACAACCTTTGAGAGATGCACTTATATAGCCAAGTGGAAAGCCAAGATCTCTCCAGCCAAGACTGTACTAGAAAGTCAATAGGAGAAGGTAAACACCTGCACCACAGCACACTCAACACATAGTCCATCAAAATCTACACTACCTAAATCCACACATAGTAACACAAAACACACACCTACATTAGCGGAGGCTCTCAATAAAAATATGCCCAAACAACAGAGACTTCCAAAGCTGAAACGCAAGCAACCACCCCCAACACTACCCAAATGACACATAGCCCACAAAATCAGTGCGCCACTCATCCTCAGCCTATATGGCAAAACAACGTGCCCAACACACTAGCCATAGGTGACTCTATAGTCAGGCACACTGATGTCCCACTCACCAGGCTAAACAAGGAGAAAGATACTGTCAGCTGCCTGTCAGGTGCCAGGATCCGCCACATAATGCAAGCACTCAGGTAGCTCCACATCAAGTACAAATATGACTGTCATTGTTCATGTTGGTGTGAATGACCTGAAATGTACTTCCCTGGACTACATGAAAAGAGACATGGAGGAGCTCTCAGATCATGTAGCCCAGGCAGGTATGACCCTAGCCCTGAGTAGCATCTTGCCATCGCCCAGAATGATACCACAATACAAGGACAAAATGATTGACTTCAACAATTGGCTAAGCTTCTGGTGTCATTGTAAGGGGATTGAGTGTCTGCCTGCCTGGGGCGACATGATCGACAGACCACAATGCTTTGCCAAAGATGTTCTGCACCTGTCGCCCCTGGGATTCCAAGATACTGGCTAAGGCTCTTGCCACCCCTATACTGCCCTTTTTAGGCAAGGTTCAAATGACAAACTCGCCACAGTAGCAGGTATAAGCAAGCAAAATCTGAGGGTAATGCTACTCAGTGCTAGAAGTCTAAACCTCAAAATGCACTCACTCGAGGCACTCCTTAAAATGGAGAACATTGACATCAGTGCAGTGACAGAGACCTGGTTCAAGCCTCCAGACAGCACCCTGCATTACCAGGCTATAACTCATACCACACCTTTCGGCCACCTAACCTGGACCGAAACACTAAATTTAGCAGGTGCATGTCCATATTCATTAAGGATATCTACACCTCCAGGCTAGTTGCTCAACATAATGCATCCAAAATTATCCAAGTGCAACTAACACTGGGCAAGACTGCAATCCAGGTTGTAGCTTGTTACAGATCCCCCACCATGCCCCAGGATGCCCACTCCACGATGTTCTTCATTCCACATTGCTGCAGTCCTAACTATTGGGTAGTCCGCTGTCCAGTCGGCCCGAATACCAAAGTATATGGCTGACGTCGGTCAGGGCGCATTAGACTGACGTCAGTACGTCAGGGTACTAATGCGCATGACCGACGTCATAACCTTAGTCTTTTTTGCCGCATGGTCCGATGCAGAAGCAATTTTGCGAGTGCAGGTTGGCGTTCTGAAAATTTCTGAAGCCAGAGTTTCAGACCGAATCAAAGTTGGCTAAGTACCCGTTGGGAATATTTTGGTTTTTTCTTGCCTCAGTATTTAACCGGATGTCAGAAAAAGTGAATAACTGTATTTCTTGTGGGAAACAGATACCTCATAGGGATTACCATACTTTGTGTATACCTTGTTTAGGGCCTGAGCACGGCGTTGTTGGATGCCGTTCTTGTGCTAGATTTAACAAACGCACTATTAAGAGAAGGTTAGACTGTGCCAGGTTAGTGTTTGGGAAGCGTTGTAACTATAAAATGCCGTCGGATGTTCCAACGCCGGGGACTAAAAGCGCAAGGACAAAACAGCAAAGCCTAGGGGAAGAACCGACAGTCCCAGACGTCGGTTCTTTGGAGGGCTCAGTGGAGCCGGAGGTTTTGCCAGGTGTTTCTTTAGAGTCTCAGGGAGAGACTTTACTGTTACAGGATGTTTCCTCTCAGGAAGTAGGCCAGGCTGAGGGGCTTCTCAGGTGGCTGTTCTTCCCTCACTTCCTAAGGTGGTTAGGGCCTCCCTTCTGTTTCCAAGGCTTCCTTAAGGGGCAGGCCAAGTTTTGCTTCAGTGGGGGTTTCTCCTACTGCTTCTGGGTCCTTGCCTAAGAAACATATGCTTAAAATGGCAGAGGATTTGATTACTATGATAAGGGGTTCTATGCCCCCTCCTGATAAGAGGCCTAGGGTGGAACCTGAGCTTGAGAGTTTTGAGCAATGCTCGGAGGCTTCTGAGTCTTGACTGAAGACTTGCAGGAGTTCCCTCCTTATTCTGATTCTGATGTGGATGATTCTACTCCGTCAGCTTCTCCTCCTGAGGATTTTTCATTTTCAGAGACTTTGCATTCCATGAGGGAGCATTTTAAATGGGAAGGCCAAAATTTCTCTGATTCCAGGAAAAGGCTTAGGGAGTTCTTATTTTTACCCCAGCATAGGCCTTTAGCTATACCTCCTGTTTTGAATGTGGTGGAAGATGTTTTGCAGAGGCTTCCTGAATCCTGATTCTTTGCCTCCTGCCCCTGTTAAACCGGATAGATATTATAGGGTGCCTGAAGCTCATAAGTATCTTTTAAGAGTCCTAGGGCAGACCCTGAAACTGTCTCTCAGGGGCCTAAAGGTGTAAAGGCCTCAGTTGTTAAAAATCCTGTCCCTCCTGATAAAGAGGCAAGGGCTTTGGATAGATGGGGAAAGAAAGTGTATACTTCTTCCACTTTAGCCATGAGGGCGTTGAATTGCCAGTTCCACATGTTAAAATATCAGAATTATCTTCTTTCACAGTTGAAATCTAAGGTGGATGCTCTAGCGGAAGGTATTGTCTGTAAAGAGTTGCAGGATTTAGTTCATGTGTCTGAACAGGTGGGTAAACATTCCTTGCAATGTGGTTTTGATGCTGTACAGGCCTCCTCCAGGGTGGCTGCCACTGGTTCTGTTCTTCGTAGGCACGCCTGGTTGAGAGATCAGAATTTAGCTGAGCATGTTAAGACAAGAATTTTGGATGCTCCTTTGCAATCTGATGTGTTGTTTGGTTCGCCTGTGGAAGCAGTTTTGAAGAAAATGGAGGACAAGGCTAAATCTATGCAAACTGTTAAAGATTTTTTGCAGGTACAGCCTCCGAAGTTTAGTAGAAATTGGCCTGCTAAGGGTTGGACTTATCCTGCTTATGATTCCCAGTCTAGGGGTAGGTCTAGACGTGGTAGGGGCAGAGCTCAGGGTTCCTTTAGGCCTAGGACAGGGAGTTCACCTGCTCCAACTTCTGGTGAGGGCCGGGGTCAGTCCTTTCGTAAGCAGACCCAATGACCTGCCTTTTCAGCTGCCAGTTCATTCTCGCCTGGCAGCACCGTTGGGAGGAAGGCTGTCTCTTTTCAAAGAAAATTGGGATTTTATTACCCAAGACAGATGGGTTCTGGATATCATTCACCACGGTTACAGGTTTTATTTCCATACCTTGCCTCCTTTCAAAGGCATGCCAGACATTCCTCCTCTACAAAGACAAGAGGCGCACAAGCAAATTTCTATGTTACTCCAAATAGGGGCCATTCAGCCAGTTCCTGTGCCAGAAAGGGGCCTAGGATTTTATTCTCGCCTGTTCCTAGTACCAAAGAAGGGGAACACGTGGAGACCAATTTTGGATTTATCTATCCTCAACACTTATCTGGACATTCCCAAGTTCAAAATGTTGACGTTACAACAGCTTTTACCTTTACTGGGCAAAGATCACTGGATGGTAACTTTAGATCTCAAGGAAGCTTACCTTCATGTGCCTATAAGACTAAGTTGCAGAAAGTATCTGTGTTTTCGAGCTGGAAGTTCTCATTATCAGTTCTCTGCATTGCCCTTTGGCTTATCTACTGCGCCCAGAGTACTCACGAAGGTTCTGGCTCCAGTAATAGCTTACTTCAGGCTACAAGGGATTCAAATCTACCCTTACTTGGACGATTGCCTGATTCTGGCTCAAGAAAAGGAAGACCTTCTACAGCATCTGGAATATGTCATAGCAGTGCTAAGATGCCTAGGGTATTCTGTGAACGAAATAAAGTCCAGTCTAGTACCCTCTCAAGACATGTGCTTTCTGGGTGTGAGACTGAATACAGCAGCCCAGATGGCCTTTTTAACCCCGGACAAACAACAGAATCTTTCCAGTTACTTCCATCAACTATCTCTTCAGTCCGGGCTGACTGCAAGGACAGTCCTTCAAGCCTTAGGGTTCATGGCATCTTGTATTCTGGTGCTTCCCAATGCCAAACTGCATATGAGGAAGCTACAATGGTATCTCAATATTGTATGGACACAGCACTGCCAGGATTTGGACACTGTCATTCAAATAATACCTTGCATTCAAAAGGAATTTTTGTGGTGGGCTCAGGAATGTCACCTAAACAAGGGACTCTCTGTGACCCGGCCAGAGGCGAGTCAGATTCTAACGACAGATGCCTCAGACATTGCTTGGGAGCTCATCTAAATGGAAAGTGGATACAAGACAAGTGGCCTGCCAGACTACAGCATCTACATATCAACATGAAAGAGATGTTAGCAGTCCAGTTTGCATTAATGGCTTTCAAGGAGTTACTTCTTCCAGGGCAGGTGTTGATTCTAACAGACAACACAACTGTCATGTGGTACATCAACAAACAAGGGGAACACATTCTTACCCATTGTGCAGGCAAGCAATGATTTTATGGGAGACTGCGCTCAGCTTGCAACTAACTCTTCAGGCAAGGTTTCTGCCGGGAGCACAGAACTCCTTAGCAGATGTGTTAAGCAGACAAATCATGGATCCCCACGTGGAAACTGGATCTTCATGTATTTCAAAAATTGACAGTGTCATGGGGAACTCCAGACATAGATCTGTTCGCTTCTCTACTAAACCACCAGCTGCCAAAGTTTTGCACAAAGAAGTTTCATCACACAGCTTGGAAAGTGGACGCTCTTTCTTTCAGTTGGAAAAATCTTCATGTGTATGCGTTTCCACCTCTGCCTCTTCTTCCAAAAGTGCTTTTAAAGGTCAGACAAGACAAGCCAAGGATGATTTTAATAGCTCCAGATTGGCCTCGGCAGCACTGGTATCCATTACTGAGGAGTCTGGTAAAGAAGCCTCCATGGCCTTTACCCTTGATTCCACACCTGTTGTCTCAGAGAAGGTCACCTGCTCAATGTCAAACTTCACTCTCTTCATCTAACGGCCTGGCATATTCTGTTTTGAAAGGCAGCAGGTCTCAACTTCCTCAACAAGTTTTAAATGTGATTATGGAAGCCAGGAGACCTAGTACAAGAAAAGTGTACGCAGAGAAATGGAAGAGATTTTTATTTTGGAGTGCAGCAAACAATTTGTAGATTTGAGCCAAATTTGAGTGTGGCTCTTCAATATCTTACTGAGTTATTGGACAAAGGTTTGTCTTTCTCTTCCATTAAGATTCATGCTGCAGCAATTTCAGCTCACTATGATTGTGACCCACCATTGTTTTCGCATCCTTTGTTCAAGCAATTTCTTAGAGGGCAAAGAATATAAGACCCCACGTGAGCTCCTACTCCTGCTTGGGATCTCAATTTTGTGTTGGAGAAACTTACTCTACAACCTTTTGAGCCTCGGCTACTGCTGAATTGAAATATTTGTCTTGGAAGACTGCTTTTTTGTTGGCCATTACTTCTGCAAGAAGGGTTTCTGAGTTACAGGCCCTTATGGCAGTGGAACCTTTTTGATTTTCATAAGGATAGGGTATCTTACGTACTAATCCTTCCTTTATGCCTAAGGTGGTTTCTAGTGTGGCTTTAAACCAAACTATTAATTTGCCTACTTTTATGCAGATCCCCAAAATAAAGGGGAAAAGATTTTGCACACTTTAGATGTACACAGGCAATTGCGTTATTATTTGAGCAGGACTAAAGATTTTAGGCAGTCTCAGCAGTTGTTTATTTCTTTTGCTTTGAGTTCTCAGGGCAAGCCTGTGTCAAAACAAACTATTTCTAGATGGATTGGGTGTTGCATTTCATTTTGTTATTCCCATCATGGCAAGGAAATTCCAGCTGGGATTAGGCCTCATTCCACTAGGGCTACTGCCACTTCAACAGCATTTCTAAGGGGTGGCAACTAAGGATATTTTGGAGGCAGCTACTTGGAGTTCAGTGCATACTTTCTCTAAGCATTATCACCTTCCTCTCTACTCTAAGTCTAGGGCTGGTTTTGCCACTGCTATTTTGCAAGGCATGTTGTCAGTTCCTGCTTCCTTATGATTTGCCAGCCTCCTTACCTCTGCTTTGGGATTCTACCCAATAGTTAGGACTGCAGCAATGTGGAATGAAGAACATAGTACAGTTTTGTACCTACCATAAATGTAGATGTTCGAGGATCCACATTGCTGCAGTCCAATTTACCCTCCCTCCTTCCCCTCTGTGTTTAGGGGTGGTTGTGTAGGTGAGGTTATATTCTGCTACTTGTGTATATATTGTATATATATTTTTTGGTGCAGGTATTTTGGGAGTTTTTGTTTTTGGCCTTATCTTTTCAGGGTCTTCTGACATCTGGGGCAAGAAAAGACTGAGGTTATGACGTCGGTCATGCGCATTAGTACCCTGACGCACTGACGTCAGTCTAATGCGCCCTGACCGACGTCAGCCATATACTTTGGTATTCGGGCCGACTGGACAGCGGACTACCCAATAGTTAGGACTGCAGCAATGTGGATCCTCGAACATCTACATTTATGGTAGGTACAAAACTGTACTTTTCTTTATATACAGGGTAATATTAAGGTACAGCCCGATATCCTAATAATGGGCGATTTCACCTGCCCCACCAGCAACTGGGAAAACTATTCATGTACTAACTCATTTGCTCAATGCTTTCTGGAATTTATAGATTCCAACGCCCTGGATCAGCTTGTCTATACCCCCACCAGGGGCAGCAGTATCCTGGGCCTGGTCATTACCAATATGGGCAACCAATGTTCCACGCCAGAGGTCAACTCCTTGCTGGTCGGATCCAACCACAAGCTAATTACCCTAGACATCAGTATCCCACCCCCACCCCCCATTAAGGAAACCACCGTAAAAACCTTCTCCAAAGCCAACTTCATGCTTCTTAAGACAGAAGTGCAAGCTTCACGACACACATACAGACGGACAATAGAGGTACGACTGCTGAATCATATACAAATGCAGTGTATAAGCACATAGACGAGTATATGGATCATGCCATCCCCAACAGAACCAAGACGCTATCCTCCAAAAAAAAGGAAGCCAGTCTGGTGGTCCCCTGCCATAAACAAACTCTAAAACAGAAGGAAGAAGCTGTTGCAAAAAAAAGAGTAAAATCCCCTGATTGTAGGAACTCCCTAGTCAGCCACAGTAAAAAGCTGAGATCCCTCATAAAAACCTCCAAAGCTAATTACGAAAATAAAATCGCCACTGATTCTAAAGGCGACCACAAAGCATTCTACAGCTGTGTCAAGAATCTCAATGGTGACACTCAGATCTGCTCTGAGCTACAGCACAATGGCACTAGATATACAGAACCAACTGATATTGCCAACATCTTGGCAGATGGGTTCAGTGCAAACTTTACCCCCCCCTCACTCCCCAAAGGGCCCATCACTATACTGGAAGAATGCAAAGCCCATGTAATCATGGCTGCATAAGTAAAGACTGCACTCTCCAAAGCCAAGAACACAGCATCCATGGGACCTGACAACATCCCAGGCTACGTTCTGCACAAACTACTGAATGAACTGGCATCCCACCTAAATACTATGTTCAATCATAGCCTCACTTCAGGCTTTGTGCCTACTGAATGAAGCACAGCGACGGTTATCCCACTCCACAAAGGGGGTGCCACCATGGACCCTGGAAACTACCTTCCATTAGCCTGACGAGCCTGGTCTGCAAGGCCATGGAACATATCATCTTGGAGCTTATAAACAAGGACATAGATAACCTCCAAACACTAGACCCCACTCAGTTTGGGTTTGTAAAAGGTAGGCCATGTCTCCTAAACCTGATTGACTTCTTTGAAGTAGTCACCAGAGCTGTGGACATGGGTAAGGTGGTGCACACAGCCTATCTTGACTTCTCCAAGGCTTTCAACACCATTCCCCACTCTGGAATTATAGATAAACTCACTAGACTGGGCATAAATCCCTATGTCACAAGATGGGTTGCCCACTTGCTCACTGACAGAACCCACAGTGAAAGTAGCTGACTCCAAATCTGACTTCAGACCACTGACAAGTGGAGTACCACAGGGCTCAGTCCTGGGTCCTCTCCTGTTTGACATATGCTTCTCAGAAGTCCAGGCTAATACAGCAGGTCTTTGGCTAACAAAGTTCACAGACAACTGCAAACTAGGTACTATAATAGAATCGCCTAATGATGTGGACATTCTGCAAAGGAGCCTCACTGAGACTGATGCTTGGTGTCAAAGTCATGGCCTCAAGCGCAATGCCAAGAAGTGCATTGTCATCCCCTTTGGGAAAAACACTGTACCCATGAACTACCACATAGGCGGTAGCCTACTAAACACCGAAGTGTGATAAGAGACCTTGGGACATAGGTGGACAGTAGTCTCTCCTT
This sequence comes from Protopterus annectens, assembly GCF_019279795.1. Classification (NCBI taxonomy): domain Eukaryota; kingdom Metazoa; phylum Chordata; order Ceratodontiformes; family Protopteridae; genus Protopterus; species Protopterus annectens. The sequence goes on from NC_056743.1 coordinate 1,761,979,838, forward strand.
TGGTAATCACATTGCCACAGTAGTCAGGAAATCCTTCTACATGGCACACCTCATCACAAAGGGGTTCACCTCCAGAAAAAAGAGGTCATTGTTCCTTTCTACTCATCCCTCATCAGACCCATTATAAAGTACAACACCGTGTTTGGCATGTACCTCGCAAGACATCTACAACAACTAGAAAGGCTGCAGAAATACCTCACTAAGAGGATTACTGGCCTCAAACAGATGCTATACGCAGACAGTCTCAAAAAACTCCAGCTCTACTCCGTCACTTATTGACTACTCAGAGGCAACCTCTGCCTACCATACAAAGCCATGTCAAACCCAGATCTGTTGGACATGCTACACTTAAAAAAAAAAAAAAAAAAAAACAATCCCTCTGAGCCACACGCTCCAGGGACCTAAACCTTGCCAAGACAATAAACAGAACATGCCAGAGAGAGAGATTCCTATCCCAGAGACTTCCCATGATCTGGAACAGACTACCAATTCATGTCGAGCAAACCTCCTCATTAGCCCTCTTTAAGAAAAATCTCGACAATTGGATGGGAAATAGGAAATTCACCCCGGGGACCACTTATGTGGCTCTGCTAGACAGGGGCGTAGGAAAGTAACTTTTTTGGCTAGGCTTATATAGGCCCCAGGGCTGATAGCCTAGTACCTACCTATGAACCCATAATTGGTTTATATTATCACTTCAGCAACATATTGGTAAACTGTACACTGAAGATTTCTGTCACGTGAGGTGAAAAGAGCAGCATTGTCACAAGCAATTTTTCAAATGTGCCTAGATAACCTGTATATGAAACGTTATGCAGAAGAGGAGAGAGAGGGCCCAGCCTACATCATGTTTGATTTAATGCATTGACTGTAGACATAACCTTTTCACTTTGTAGACACACGGACTGATCGGCACGCTGCCATGGCCTGGGGTCCTGGATTAGCTGTCTGTGTAATTGTAGTTATCAACATATGCAAATGCCTCTGTGGCTGCTTGTCATTAACTAGCCACTACTTGACTATTTTGAAAGACTGCCAATATTTTGTTGTCTCATGTCGTAAACAACTGTATTCCAAACACAGTCTGGGATATTGCTTCCATAATGTCTTTTGGTGTGCAATGTGATGCATTAACTGACATAGGCATGTGGGTGGTCCCATAGCCCAGTGCTTTCCTTATGTGTGTTATAGTAACCATGTTGTTGTTTACATGTTTGTATCTGTTGTGTATTGGATTTAATTCCACTGCCATCTTTAAGTTACCGTCAGATACACTCCTCCTATTTCAGCTTTGCGTTTAATATTTTCTTGTAGCTTCTGTTAGATGCTTAGAACCTAGAAGTTAGTGTTTGCAAACACAGTGTAAAATGTCTGCATAGCTCTTATCAGGAATATTATCACTGAGGCTGAGAGAATGCATTATGGAGAAAAATCATGCCAAATGTTATCCCTGCAGGTGCTGTTTTTGTAAAAGTCAGCATCTTCCTACAGGAAGAAATATGCAGCCATATATGCTCCACTGAGATTTTCTGCATTGCACTTCATTAAAGTAAAAATATGTTCCATCTGTTTCTGTAAATTTAATGAAGTTCATCCCGTTTCATTTAGTAGTCTTTGATGAAGTTTTATGCTTGTTTCACTTGTAAACAATGACCAGTACTGAACAGAAATATACTATCTTCACTTTTACTTATGATGCTTCTTAATTGTCAAAGGCATTCTGCATTTCTGACTCTTTGTTGGTGTTATTAACTTTTGCAGTGTTCGGCTTCTACAGCTAGAATGTTTGAAAGCCATTGATATGGGGGAAAAGGAATCAATTTTTTGGTCAGTAGCATATAGTTGTACCAGCAGGATTATTTCCATTGGTCATCCAATTCTTTACCCTGTTCCTCCATTTTTCATATTGTACTTAAGCAAAAGGAGAATTCTAAAATGATTACAAAATGTTCATGAGTTGAGCCATACACTGGACTTTGACACTTCTTTAGTCCCAACTCAGTATTAGTTATTCATAGTATCAGTCTGATGTTTGTTCACTTTCTTCTGTGTAACCCAAAGTCCATTCTTTTGGGAGCAAATGTAGCTTTTCAGGGGTGAAAGAATGGAGCTTGTCAAAGTTTTTTTTTTTTGCTATTTATTCTTTTTCTAAAAAATAAAAATAAAGGCAGATTTGTTTTCAGGGAAGCTGGCCAAGATGACTTCAAGCACAAGTTTGCAGCCTTCCTGTCTCTGCTTTCTGCCAGGAATATCTTTCTTCTGGTGGGTGTTTTCTATCTCTTTATTTTAAAAGTGACATCTACCATTGTTAGCAACAACTTTAAGCGGAGAAGCTATTAGTTTTTGGCTGGTAATACTTGGTTTATTGTTTATTGTCAGAGCAGCCACTCATGACTGAACTACAGCAGAGAAACACCTCAGAAATTGTCCTTCTCCAGAGGAGTTTCAGCTTCAGTGGATTTGCTAAGTCTTCCCTAAGGAAGACCGAAGTTTTTGTGTAGCCACATGAAGTTCTAGAGATAATAGGTTTATAATTGGCAATTGAACGTATCCTTGTAAGCCTTAAGACTTGTTGGTTATATCGGAGGCCATGCTGGAAATGAGCAATGTTAGTACATCTCAATTTGTTCTCCATTAGTGGGAGCATAGTCATATCTAGTTTCTGACGCACAATAGAAACAATGTAATATCCACAGAGTTAAATGCTGTGTACCTAATAAAAATAATTAGTGGTTATCATATGCTCAGCTTCTTACTACCTTTAAAATCTTCTAGCATCCATCTGCTTTTCCAACACTAAATACCATTTTATACAACTATGTTCCCAATCGGTCATTATATTCTGATGATCAACAACTCTTGTCTGTCCACAAACCTCTCACTTCTAATGGGTATTGTCTGTACTCATGCATGGCCTGGAACTCCTTACCTGTAGCCATCCTTCAAAACCATTCTGAAAGACTTTCTGGCTCTATTCTTGCTCAACACCAGAATAAACTATATCTCTAAATGGGAATACCTATTAATACCTTACACCTCCTTTCTCTCCCTTTTTCATTCACGTCTTTAGTGCTGTCAGTTTCTGTCTAACCATACCACGTCTGCTTTTTCCTCTCACTTCAAATTGTAATTCCTGTTTGTATTATACTAGCTTACTTTTAATTTCTCTATAAACTGTCTAAAATTTCTCTAAATATTAAATCACTGTCATGTAACTTGTATCTGTTCTTAACCGATGTTTTCATGTTATGTCTAATTTGGTATTATTATTTAAACTGTAGATGTTTTGTATTATTGCTGAAGACTGTAAAATTATTGTTCTTAATTTTTTTTAATAGGTTGGAATTTTCTCTCTGGGACTCCATGGAAAACAGACTCTTACCCAGTCGGACTTTCCTGGTAATAAAATGCCAGTAAGTAAATAAATAAATAATTCCATTTGTTGGCTAGAACTATGCTGTTGTTCTGCAGAACTGCAACTAACCCTGTTTGTATTTCATCTTCATCCTAATTGTAATGATCAGACTCCCAGGCCTTCATCCCCATCGTGGTGCCAGTCATTGGAGAACTCTGCCTGCCACCCATTCCTACCTGCCAATAATGAGAGCTGGACACACCCCCACTCTATCTTTGTGTGGTACCTGTACCATGACAGTCTACTTGGTTTTGACTGGTGAAGTCCACCTTTGCACACTTCTGAAGATGCTCAGATTACTCTACCCACTTCCAGGTACTCTGGTCATTCAACAGTCTCTTTTATGTCTTTGATAACCCAGACTTCCCTCAACACTACCCTGCTATCACCACTGGCAGACTATCCAATTTGCACTGCCATTGTGTTAGCAGGTTACATAAGTCTGTTGGAGAACCATATCTCATTAGCATAGTGTAGAATAGCTGATTAATGTGTACTTCACTGGAGATCCACCCTTGTGCTTCCCTTATGTTGCCCCATCTTGTGGAGTTTCCTCCACTAAAGTTTGTTGAATGGTGCAACCACTCTTTAAACCTCTATTCCACCTGCAGTACAGCTAGACTGAGACAGCAAAGATTGCAGAGTCTGGGGCACTTTGTCACCTTCCTAGTCCAACATTTCTCACATACTGAAGCACCTGAAAGATATTTTCTGCAGATGCTAATGTAGCTGGCAGAAGCATTTTGAATTGTCTGTAACTAGATACAGAAAAGAAGAGGGGAAGCACTGTTTCATGATGTGACCTTGAAAACACAAGGAAGTGGCTGTTTCCAGTTTCACACAGCATCACTCAGCCTTTTCAAGGTTTGAAACTAAAGAAACCATGACCAGCTCTCAGTGCTGCCTCCTTTTTTTGCGTTGTCATATTTAATATTATGCATTTCAATTTTCTGGTCTGTATGCTTGACCCCTTGCAGGTGGACAGCAGGAGATGTTGCTTAAGAACTAGGTTGTGTAGCATTCCAGCTGAAGTCGTAGATTCAGACACTTTCATGAATTTTGTTTGACTAGGGAGGTTCAACTCAGTGAAACACATTTTCAGCATAGCCCTTCAGAGAAAGCCTCCAGAAGGAAAAAAAACAAAAACTTGCAAATGTCAGACTCACAAATTCTTAAAGCAAAATTTACAGTATATTGGAAAAGCTATAAATTAAAAATATAAATTCCATTGTCATTTTTCTTTTGTGCTGTAACCTACAAAAAGAGCTGGTTAAATTTGGTCTGCCTTACTGTAACATTTATTTCCCCTTATACTTCTTTATTGTTGGTATTAGGAGATTTTTTTTTTAGCACATGTGTAAAGCTGCTTGTGCAGGCACCTAGTACTTATTTGACTTTTCTGTGCTACGAACTTCTGCTAACTTGTTTGCCGCGCCCTTTCTAGACTGATGATACATTGTGTTTCTATTTGTTTTCTGTTCTGTACTGGCACTTTTTGCAGACATAATGCATTTTTAGTTATGCTGATTAAAATATAAATATTTTAAGGAACAGATTGCTAATGGGATTTTCATATTGGTTAAAAAATGCAAATGGAATTTTTATACTGGTTGTCGAACTCCCAACTGTTGTATATTTCACTGCTTTATGATCCATAGCTTTTAGGGTCTTTCATTTTACTAGTTGCAGTGGGAACACTTTTTTCATTTCCTCATCACATATAATGGTACTGTTTTATGTTTCTGTAAGGGGATTTTATTCCTTTTTACCTTTGTTTGCCTTTAAGTGACTTGGTTTCACGTGGCAATAAAACAAATAATTAAAACAGTCTTGCTTAATAGCTCATTAATATTTCAGGCATTTGAAGCAGTAGGCAGTTTTCTACCACCAGTAGAAATTTCCTGTAATTCCAGAATATTTAATAACGACTAACATCTCTCAGCTTTGGCTTTTTTAATTGTTTGTAAAGTGTGCAACATCATATGACAGTACTAGCAGCCTTTGCCAGAGTAGCCTTTTTAATCTGCTGATTTGCACACTTTGCTCTACCTTTGGCTTGCCAGTGTCTTAAAACTTCAGTACTTTGCAGTTCACTGCTATAGTTCTGTAGTAATTCGTTATTCTGTTTACAATAAAAAATCCCGTTCCTCCTCCTCGAATTTTCCTCCTTTGTCTGAAACCGTTTCCTCACTTATCTCTGTCTCCCTTTATCGGAAGAGCTCTTTATGTGCAAATCTTTAATGCTTCTCTGTCCTTTATTGAAGGTTATGCTTGGACGTTTTCTTGTTGAATTTACTCGCGTGCCTTCCCTGTCGATCTGTGTTATGTCCTGCCATCCCTGTATCATCTGTGACACTGTGCTGTACTCCTTCCATTAATATGATAGCTTCCTTCAGTCTTATGTGTTGCTTCAGGTGTGTATGGTTTGACCCACACAGCGATAAAAGTATTGCTGCCCTTCTGGATGAGATTCCTACTGCTCATTATCAGTGCACCTTATTAGCAGTATACGTCGACAACCTCACAGCTTTTTGATTTACTTCACTTCTTGCTGTGACATGCATTAGTCTGCAGATCTGATTACGAGTGTTCTCACTGATGGGCAAGATTTGACTTGTGGCTTGAGTTCTAGGAATGATTGGCATTTGGGTCATCCCTAACCCTTTCCCATTAAGCTCATCCTTTAAGCTAGTGGATGGGCACCCATTTTTCTCATTCAAGCCTTTAGTGCCTTTTTTTTGTGTACTTCCAGTTCACACCCATAGCTTCTTATGGAGTCCAGAACTTTTTTGGGTCTGGCTTCATTTACTAAGTGACTTACTAGTTGATAATAGTCCGTATTAGAAAAGGTAAGGAGTTATTAACAAAGCAACACTAAAGTTATTAATCTAGGATGTCCTGCAGTAGAGAAATTAGTGAGTGTTTGTGACTTGTTATTTATATTTATTCTAATATTTCCATAACTGAGAGCCCTATATGTTGTTGAGGGGTATGCTGCGATACGCAAGGTGAAACCTTAGATGCTGTTGAAGAAAAACCCTCTTTCATATTTGCAATATAAATTGCATATTTTGAGAGATGTTCTGTGTGATTTATATCACTAATTATGCAGTTAAGTTGTATGTTTTCATATTTCTGTAAATATCTCATTAAACATGCATTCATAGAATAATTTCTTGTTATGTGAAAGCTTATGTCTAGTTAAAAAAAATGTTCTAACAATATTTGTCTAGGCTATACAGTTCCCAAGATGAGACATTTTGTGAAAGTTTAGCAAAAAATATAATTTGGGTTATGAATGTACTATAATACATTCTAATATAGTATTTATGGAAGGACTATGAATGCACAGACTGTTATCACTGCAAAGAATACTTCCTGATAACATTGCTGTTTGTGCAGTTTTAATAGCTTATATTGTTCACAAAAAATTTCTTTATGCTTTTTAAGTTTACTTTTCAGAAAATGTTCTGGAATGCAAGATGTGTGTAGGCTGATAGAGTTGTGACATCCTTCACCCCTTAGGTGGTAATGAGTTGTGGAGTTTGAAAAGTTTCATTTGCTTTGGCACCACAGCCTCAGTGAGTGTGATGTTTGGAAGCAGTTCTCCCCTGCAGACAGTCAGTTGAAGTGTTGTGCCATGTCATGGGATGAGGATATGTCATTTGCAGCAGGTACAGCGTTAAGACTTACTGAATCCAGGGTCACATACCTGAAAATGTCCGTATGGTAATGAACTGGAAAAACCTTTAGTTGCCTTCTGATCTATTCAGTGGAAGTGATGGCACTATCACCCCAATAATAGAGAAGTAAGGGTAAGAAAAACTAAAACCCAGGCCTCAGTTTGCCCCCCCAGGCCCTGCATGTGAGCTAGCATGTTCAGACAATGAGCGGGCTTCTAATGTTCTGCATCTTACTGGTGGTGCATCTTAACAACTTGTACAGGTCAACGAGGGGGTTGTTGATACAAACTGATTGGCCTTCTGCCCTTGTCTTCTTCTCACAACAGATTTCTCCTTGTTGTACAGGAGCAACATATTCCTCTGACAGACTACAGTCAGTGTCAGATGTCTGATTCCAAAATGCATTTAATCTCTAACTTTCTTTCAGCATTTAAACCTGACCCCTTAATGTATTCCATCTTCATTCACCATATCACAGCCATCTCTGATGTATCCTTGATATATTTTTATCTCTTGTGAATGCCATTCTACAGACGGTTTACTTTCAAAATGTTGAATGTCACAACAAAATCTATTCAGATGGTCAAATTTACATGCCAAATTTGGTAATGTCAGTTGTACAGAATGTTGGAAATCATCACCTGGACGTCGGCATTCGAAATTATTCAAAATTTCAGGAGGTGACTTCAGATCCTCAGGCTGCTGTTGTCAAGCTGCCATGGGAATTGTAAGTCTAAAGCACAAGTTCTTATGGTTTTGCAGGAGTGGGGGACTGTGACCCCCCACCCCCTGGATATTATATGTACCAACATCGAGACCGCACCACAGTGAGGAAAACAGTAAATTTCCCAATCTCCACTGTAGTGCGATCTCCAGTCAGAGCGTCAACCTCATATTTGTAAAGGAACACTAACATTTGCTAATGTAGATTTGAACGTTTTCAGATTGGCATTACGGAAACTGAGAAACACGCATTCAGTCATCCCAGTTTCTTCTAAGTGCCATTCCAAGTTTTGATAGTAAACCTCTACAGACTTCTATTTTGTCATCATAGATCTTATAGCATCAGAGATTCCACCAGTTACAGATTCCTTCTCCAAAACTGGGAGTACTCTGATATTGTAGTCCTAGTTCTGTGGAAAATACATAAGATAGTCATTCCCACTGAGACTAATCACTCTGGACAGAGACATCTGAACCTGACGACTCTGCGTTATTGAGATTAGAGGAGTATATCTGCATTTATTCATAACCCCATTGGATCTTGTCAGATTTCAAAAACACAATTCAGCACTTTCATCCCCAAAGTTACACAGTGTGTCCTGTTGAAGAAAAAGATTTTATTTCTGAATGGAGACTATCATATGTAAACTGGTTTAATTGTCTGTACACACCTTCTTTTAGTACGTTATAAAACTTATCCCAGTAAGACAGCCATATATAGCCTTGATAACTTTACATGGAATTCAGCAAGTTAAACTTAATTTCTCTTTGTATATAAAATGTACTACACAGTCAAGTTATCTGTTCATGTTGATTTTTGAACTGATGCAACCATGCAGTGGTCACTCTTAAAGCAATGCATAGAATGTTGATAAAGCCTCGTCCGTAAATGGTTCTTTCTGAATAGGGTTAGGGATGAGTTCTGCTTCATGTAGATGGGGAGTTTATTCCATAGAGTGGGGATTCATTGAGAGACATACTGGTGTCTCTAACATATTGTGTTTATGTTGCAGGCAAAGTTCAGGTCCTTGGATCTAGTGTTTCTGGTGCCGTTTGTTTACTGATATGGAGGAGATTCATTAGACCTAGATCTGAAAATACCTTATACATTAGGCATAGATCACTTTTCAGTAACCTGTATGAGACTGAATACAGAGATAGGGCTTTAAGGTGATTTGTGTAGGTCAGGGTATTCATACTTTGGATTGTCCTGGTGAGGAACCTTTGAGGGCATTCCAGCTGCTGCAAGTGCCTGGTTAGGTACATGAGAAAGGGGGCATTGTACTCAGTGATGATACTGATAAGGGCTGAGTAGAGTGGTACGATAACTTCCATGGACTTGGATGCTGTACATTTGTTTACAAGTTGGATAACATAGAATGATTTTCTTATCTTGGTTACATGGATTACTGTCTACATATGTTCAAGATTCCTAACTGTCTGGTCAGCTCTTAGGGATGGTTTATCGATGATGTAATTAGCTTGGGTGGGCGATTTCCTGTGATATTTTTCTGCTGTGTTAAATATTATCTAGTGTTTCCCACTAAAACAAGGGTTGCTGATAGCTGTAGCATAGTCCAGTTCCAGGCCTGCTGCTTCTGGAACTGCTTGTAGTGGTCTGTTTGTTCTGAGCACGTTTTCCAGGCCATCTTGGATTGAAAGGGGCCTATCTGCACTTTTGTGAGAGAATTGTGTTTGACTGACACTTGACTGGTAAAGGGAGGCCAGTATAGGGCCTGGAATAAACATCCTCACTGGTCCTTTTGAATTTTCATTTTAAGAGGTTTTTTTTTTTCAAGTTTTAGCTTCTGGTATTTAGGCCCTGCATCTGAGCAGGTCGCTGCTTGTTTGTACCAAGCTGAGCTGAGGTGGACTACCAGCCACAACTCTGAGCTGAGATACCAGATGACTAGAGGCTTCTGAGCTTCCAAAAAACATAAGTGGCACTTTTTTTATTTTTGCTTATTTATACTATTTACTGCACTTTTTTATTGCCTGCCACCTACTTTTATAAAATATTTATTTACTGTGTACTAAACTACACTGTTATACTGCAACTGCCTGCTACACTGTGCCTGTAACATCAAATGTTATTGCTGTTTTCACTGTTTTAAGCATTTACTGGTACTTTTTTTCACTGTTTTAAAGCCATCTGTTCTACCTGCTCTGGTTTTTCCACCAAGTAGTACTTAATTAACTGACCTGTTAACTGTTTAAATCATTCTTTAGAGCCTCGTGGATGGTTTTCTGCTGTTTTAACATTTTTTTCAGTGTCTTACTGCTGTTTTCCTGCTTTAATAAATATTCTGTAGTGTTTCCTACTGAAACTAGGGTTGCTAGTAGCTGTAGCATAGTCCAGATCCAGGCCCGCTGCTTCTGGAACTGTTTGTAGTGGTTTGTTTGTTCTGAGCACATTTTCCAGGCCATCTTGGATTGAAAGGGGCCTGTCTGCACTTTTGTGAGAGAATTGTTTGTTTGGCACCTGACTGGTAAAGGGAGGATGGTCTAGAGCTTAGAATAAGCATCCTCATTGGTCCTTTTGAATTTGTTAGAGGTTTTTCAAGTTTTAGCTTCTGGTATTTAGGCCCTGCGTCTGAGCAGGTTTTTGCTCGGCTGCACATTGCACAACTCAAGCCAGGCAAATTCAACAAGTTTTCCCTTAAAACCCAGACAGAAATATCCATTCCCCAAGCTCCACCCTGATCATTTCTGAAAAGCCACCCCTAATGACAACAGTCTTCAAGCTAGCTTTATGGGCAGTTGGGCTGTCCTTGTTTCCCCTGCCAACCTTGTTGACTTGGGTCTCTTGAGGTAGTGTAGCAATTGCCTCATGTACACAGACAACCCTCTACTAATAACACAGTCTAGTACAGAGTGTAAGAGATGTATTTACACCAAGATCTAGAATCCATGCTCTCTCTCACTCAAAACAGTAACAAAGAAGGTTGCCAAGTCACCCACCACTACATGTTCACATAGTACCACTAGTCATACACATAGTATGTATTAAAAGCGTAAATCCACATACCTGGAGGTTCTCTCAGAAAACTTACTGAAACACTAGAGACCTCCAAAACACAAGTCTGCTACAGCTAACACAGTCTCCGCAGCACCCATGACACATAGCAACAACAGTGTCTCACCCACCAAGCCTGTAAGCAGTAACATTGAAAAACTAAGTTTTCTTGTCATTGGAGACTTGATAGTGAGACACATGGATGTCCCACTCACCAGGTTAGACAAGGAGAAAGTCACGGTCAGCTGCCTGTCCAGTGCCAGGATTTGCCAAATCATGCATGCACTCCTATCTCTCAGTAAAATGTACCGTTATGACACTGTCATAGTTCTTGTCGGTGTGAGTAACCTGAGATGTACCTCACTGGACTACATGAAGAGAGACATGGTCAAGCTCTCTTGAGTATGTGTCCCAGGCAGGTATGTCCCTAGCTTTGAGCAGCATTCTACCCTAACTTAGAATGATAGCACAGTATAAACAAAAATAATTGATTTCAATAATTGGCTTAAGTTTTGGTGTCATTCCAAGAGGATCCATTTCCTGTCTGCCTGGAAAGCCATGGTCGACAAACATCACTGCTTTGCCAGAGATTGTTTGCACCTGGCACCCCTAGTCTTTTGCCTGCTGGCAAAGGCTCTTGCCTCCCCGATAGTGCCTTTTTTTAGGCAAGGTCTTGAAAACAACATTACCAATGTGAAATTGACCAATCAGAACAAAGTAAAGGTCATGCTGTTAAATGCTAGGAGCTTAAAACCAAAAACTGCAGTCCCTGGATGACTTGTATCACTAGAAGATGTAGATGTTTGTGAGGTCACAGAAGCCTGGTTTAAGGCCTTAGAAAGTACCACGGCCCTGCAAGGCTACAGTGCCTTCCACACCTTTAGACCACAAAAAGGAATGTGTGAAAACCAAAGGGAGGCAGTATTTCAATCTATATTAGAAATAAATTCACCTCCTGTCTAGTTAGACTGGACAACTCCATGTCCCATTTACAGTGGGTAAGACCCCCATTCAGGCCAGTTGTAGATCTCCATGGGTCATGACACCAACAAAGCATACCTAACCAAATTATAGACAATCTCAATTTTACTGAATACACTAATTATGGGGGATTTCAGTTATTCCACCAACAACTCGGAAACCTACTCTAGTCCAAACTTGCTAGCACAGAAGTTCCTTGACTTTGTGAATTCAAATGCCCTGGAGCAAACTTTCCATACTCCGACAAGGGGAACAAACATTCTTGATCTGGTCCTCACCAACATGTCAAGAAGTGCACTGCTGCAACTGTTGGACCCTCATTAGTTAAAACTGACCACAAACCGGTCACCTTCAAACTGACACTAACACCAGAACACAAAAAGGGTGAAATCAGACTAAAAAAACTTCACCAAGGCAAACTATACCCTCCTAGGTGAAGGTATAAATGCATTTCAAGCCCCACCTCAAGCTGAAAGTGGTAACTATGCCAAATCTTACACTAAAGCCCTGTACAATCAGTTGTATAAGTTCTGCTGTACCAGATAGAATCAAATCCAGAGCCACAAGTAAAATCAAGCTACCATGATAGACTTCCATCATTAACAGACTCTACAATAAATGCAAAAAGTTGCTGTCCATGAAAACAAAGACAATGACCCAATAATGGAAAAGCACCCTCCTCAGCCTTAACAGGCAAATAAGACAACTTGTCAAATCATCCAAGAGCTCCTTTGAGAGTAACCTAGCAAGTACTGCCAAGGGTAACTATAAGGCCTTTTATAATTATGTACGTAACCTAAAAGGTAGGTCCCAGGTGTGTGCCCGAACTACTGGCCAATGGTATCTCACACACTAATCCCACAGAGATAGCAACCTACTAGCGGATAGGTTTGCCAAAAATGTCACTCCCTTATCCCCTCCTAACTTACAACAGCCCCTCCCCTACCTTACATATATGAAGAGCAGGTCCTCAAAGCCCTGTCCAAGGCAAAGAAGACTGCTTCTATGGGACCAGATGGCATCCCAGACTGTCTTCTAAACAAGCTAAAACATGAACTAGCATCACCACTAAGTACCCTTTTCAGTGACAACCTAACCACAGGGTTTGTTCCTGCGGAATGGTGAACAGCTGCAGTTATTCCCCTCCACAAAGGTGGCCTAGAAACAGACACAGGGAATTACAGACCCATAAGCCTGGCCAGCCTCATCTGTAAGGCCATGGAATGTATTATTATCGACCTAATAAATAGGACATAGTTAACCTCCAAACCCTGAACCCTACCCAATTCGGCTTTATGAAGGGCAGATCCTGCTGGTGGATTTCTTTGAAAGTGTGACAAAGGACATTGATTAGGGAAAATCTGTGCACACAGCATACCTCGACTTGGCAAAGACTTTCGACACAGTCCCACATTCAGGCATTGCTGATACACTGAAGGAGTTTACATTCAGTTTGCTAAGTTTAAGATGGGTTGCCAATTGGCTCACAAACCGGACACACACTATCAAAGTGGGTGACACCACATCAACCAGCAGACCTGTTACCAGCATAGTGCCACAGGGGTCAGTGCTGGGCCCCTTACTATTTGGTATGTACTTCTCAGAAGTTCAGGTCAAAACTAAAGGGTTGTGGCTGACCAAGTTTGCAGACGACTGCAAACTAGGCGCAATCATTGAATCCCCAAATTATGTCAGTATACTCCAGGACGGTCTCACACAAACCAATGACCGATGTATTAGTCACAGTCTCAAACTGAATGCAAAGAAATGCATCATCATTCCCTTCGGCACAAACAGTGTCCCTTCACACCATCAAATCAACAATACCCTAAGTAGCCATGAAGTGGTAAGAGACCTGGGATCACAGGTTGACCGCGACCTAAACTTCAACCACCACGTGTCTACCATTGTAAGGAAAGCTTTCCACGTAGCTCACTTGATTAGTAAAGGCATCACCTTCAGAGCAAAATAAGTTATATCCCCCCTATACTCATCACTTATCTGGCCCATATTTTAGTAAAACGCCCTATTCAGTATGTACTGTACTAACTATCTACAGCAATTAGAGAGACCTCAGAGGTTTCTAACAAAGATCAAGGGCCTCCAGCATGTGCCTTACATGGACCGACTAATATCCCTGTCACTATACTCTGTATCTTATAAACTTCTTAGGGGAGACTTATGCCTGGCCTACAGAGCAATCCAAGACCCAAACTTAATGAACTTACTGCATATCCAAAAATCAATTGGGTCTAGGGTTACCCATTCCAGGGACTTAAATATGGTCTATGACTTAAATAGGACATGCTGGATGGGCAGATTTATCTCCCAGTGACTGACATTTCTTTGGAACAGGCTACCAATTCATGTGAAACAGAGAGCTTCTGTGACACTGTTAAGGAGGAACCTGGATGAGTGGATAGGGCACCTTAAATTCTTATTGTGGATAGCACCCACAACCCGCCTGGACATGGGCAGTCATCACTAAGTGCAATCTTGGGTAGTGACTAGTATTTCTGCGGTTTTACATTGGGTTGAACCAGCTAGGCTTAAAATGACCTCCAGGTCGATAGCCTAGTAATCTCCTATGATAATGCAGTTCTTTGCGTTGAGTTTTAATTTGCGGCTTTGGCACCAGTCGTTTGTTTGTGTTAGAACCACTTGTAGGATGTCGCTGTCATGGGGGGAATCTCTGTTACCTCTCAGTATGCAGTCTTTTGTGAACTTGGTGAGCCAGAGTCATTTGACATTAGCCTTTACTTTCAAGAAGTAGAAGCCAGACAGGATTGGGTCGAACATGGAGCCCTGGAGTACTCCACTGGTGACCATTTTCCTGGTGGAGGAAGTCTCACTGCTTATGACTTCTTGAATTCTATCTGTGAGCCAGCCAGAAATCCAGCAAGTTATGTAAGGATTTATGCCTAGTTCTGAGAGTTTGTCAACATTGCTTGAGTGGAGAATTGTATTGAATGCCTTGGCTAGGTCAAAGTAGGTGGTATGCACTGTTTTCCCCTCATCCATAGCCTTGGTGAACCATTCAAAGAAGTATACCACATTGAGTAGACAAGACCTTTCCTTAACAAAGCCAGACTGGGATGGGGCCAGAGTCTGCAGGTTGCCAATGTCCTTGTTGATCATTTCTCTGGTAAGTCATTTGATGGCTTTGCATGCCTAACTTGCCAGACAGATGAGTCTGCAGTTTCTGGGGTCAGTTGATGGTTTACCCTTATGAGGATGGATGATCAGTTGTGGCCCACCATTCACCTGGCACGTAACTTGTGTTGAAGCTGTAGTTGTAGTGTGCCTCAAGTGGTCCTAATAGATCTTGTTTTAGGTTATTTAGGAGGCAACTGGGGATATTGTTGGGGGCCTGTTGAAACAGTGTTTTCGGCCGTAACGAGTGTCACCAGGATTTGCTGCCTGTTGATAGATGGGAGGCATATGCTAGAAGGGATTTCTCAGGGCTAGTAGGGTGTGACGCTAAAGCCATATTTATCAGCCAGCAGGTTCACTATGTCACCCTGGTCAGTGACAGTGTGCCATTTACCACCAGTTCTGCACATTGCTGATCATTATCTTTAAGGGTTTGACATCGCTAAACAGGGCTTGTGATGGGAAGCTATCCTGACCTTGCAGCTGGCCTTGTTGGACTTTATTAGACCTCTTAGTTTCTTGTTTAGTTGAACCGAAGATCTCTTATCTCTGTGAGAGTTTTTCTTTCTGATCTTGTTCATGAAGTTTTTTCTTTTACTCTATACCCTGTTAAGGTAAGGATTCCACCATAGGGGTTTGTTTTTGGTTTTAGATCTGGGCTTACTTTTGTTAGTTATGGCAGCTTCAGTCCAACCATTTACATATTCGTATAGGGTTTCTGTAAATTATTCTGTATAGGTAGCTATGTTCTCGGGGTTTGGGGCAGCTGGGAATTTTGACAAACTGTTGCTTAATAGGATGTAGTTTGCTTTAGAATAGTTTCCAACTGTTATGGGTTTAGTTGGGTTTTCTGGTTTGATTTTTACTTCAAGGGAGACATCTTTGCTGTCCATCCACATCAATGAGGACATGACCTGGGGATGGTCATACAACACTCTCCCATGTTGGTGAGTACTAGATCCAGCATGATTGATGATCTGGTCAGAGAGCATAGTAACTAGTCCAGGGTGTTTGTGTTGATACAGTCCAGGAAACGTGCCTGTGAGTTAGAGACGGTGTATGTTTCCCAGTCTATGGAGGGGCACTTAAAGTCTCCAGTGAATAGGGTATTTGGTTGGATGGTGAGCATCTGTAGGAGGTCTAGGTAAGAGTTCTGAGCTTTGTGGGTCATAGAGGGTGACCTGTAGCTGGCCAGGACATGGTAAGGAACCTTGTCTATGGAGAGTTTGACGTGTGAACTTCAAGGCATCACCCTGTTTAACAAACCTGGAGTTGTATTTGTTGCTATTGTAGATAGAGACACCTCCACCTTTAGCCCCTGTCTGTGCTGCTATTATTATAAATGTGTGGAAAGCACTATAGCTTTCCATTGCTAGGGTACATTCTGTGACTTTAAACCAAGTCTTGGCAACAGCACAGATGTCTACATTCGAGAAAGCTTGTAGGGAGTGGAGTTTCTTGTTTAGGCTATGAGCTCTGAGCAGTAACATCTTAAGGTTGCTTTGAGTTGTTTTGCTGTGTTGGTAGTTTTGTTATTTTGACATTGCCTAAAAAACCTCTAAAGGAGTGGATAAAGTTTTAGCCACGATCCGAAAGTCCAGGGGTGACAAGTGCAAACCATCATTGGCAAAGCAACATGGTAGGTTAACCATGTCCTGCCATGCTGATAGATATTGGATTCCCCTGGAGTGACACCAGAAAGTAAGCCATTTATTAAAATCAATGTTTTTCTGTTGATACTGTGACATCATCCTAGGTGAGGGTAGAATGCTACTCAGTGCAAGTCACATAACTTTCTGTGGCACATATTCAGAGACACCGTGATCTCTCTTTTCATATAGTCCAGTGACATGTGGCTCAGGTTATTTACACCCACATGGACTGTGATTAAAATCATATTGATTCCTGTAGTGCAGTGAGTTGAATGCATGCATGATATTGTGGATCCTGGCTTTAGATAGGCAGCTAACGGTTATATTGTCCTTGTCCAACGTGTTGAAAGGGGCATACAATAGAATCCCCTATGACAGTAATACCAGGTAAAGGGTTTACTTGCCTTATGGGCTTTGTTCTTGGGGGATAATTTAGTGTAGGCTTGCATGTGGTGTTAGGTGTTGCTTTTGGTATGTGCTTTAGTGGTTGCTGAGAAAAGGTGTTGCAGTTCGATGGCTTAGAGGTCTTTCAGATCTGGAGAAGTTTAAGTCTCTCAGCATTAGAAGGTCTGTATGTGTCTGCGGTAAACGATATGTGTGAAAGATGTGATGTATGTGTTCTTGACAACATTGTTTGTAAGCAAGATTTTTATCTCCAAGGAAGTTATGTATGTTGCTGGAAAGGCCACAAAAGTACCTCACGAAGAGGATCCTAGGCCTTAAACACATGTCGTACACAGACAGACTCAAAGAACTCCAGCTATTCTCTGTCTCCTATCATCTACTAAGAGGCAATCTCTGCTTGACTTACAAAGCCATGTCTGACCCAACTCTGTTAGAAATGCTGCATCTAAAGAAATCCCAATACCTCCGCACCACAAGCTCGAGAGACCTCAACCTCATTACCACATTCAACAGAACATGCTAGAGGGACAGGTTCATAACCCAGAGACTGCCCATGCTCTGGAATAGACTTCCCATACATGTCAAGCAGAGCACCTCACTGGCCGGGTCTATATTAGATCATCGAAACAGCAGAATTTTGAATGATCTAATATTGAATCCAATATCGTGAATACTGAAAACAGCGAAGCTGACAAAACCAAATTCTTTCCTAGGCCGTTGTTGTGGCTTCGCTGTTTTCAGCAATGCGGTGGAAAGTTACAGGTTGGGTTAAGGTAAGTGTGTGATTGTGCAGACGTTCGGGTTAGGGCGTGGGTTGGGTGAGTTAGGGTTAGGGCTTGGGTCAGGTAAGTGTGCGATTGTGACAGAATTTGGGGTTAGGGGTGGGTTAAGTGAGTTAGGATTATGGCGCGGGTGAGGTGAGTGTGCGATAGTGACGGACCTTAGGGTTAGGGTCTGGGTTAAGGTAAGTGGATAGATAGTAGTATAGGGTTAGATGTAACTTTTAAATGTATGTGTGTGGATTGCTGCTTTTTAGTGTGCTTGTGGTGTGTGTGTGTTTCTTGGAACAGCAATTTTTTTTCCCTGGGAAAAGATTCACTGTTTTGAGGTTTGGATATTGTTAGGGTTCGGGTTTTGCAGTTCGACGTTACGGCATTCGATAATGAGCCTTTTCAGTGATCTGATATAGACCCTCACTGGCCCTCTTCAAGAGAAATCTTGATGAGTGGATGGGAAATAGAAAGTTCACCCCGGGGATCACTCCAATGGCTCTACTTGATAGAGGCACTGGGAACTAATAGGGGTGGCACAATGCCAGGGCACTTTTATGGGCCAAGCTTGTAATGGCTCCAGGGCCATTAGCCTAGTACACACCTATGAGCCTATGTACAGCTCTTGCATACTGTGCTAGTTTCTTTAAGGATTAAAAGGTTGTTTGAGTAGATGAGACAATTGCTACATTGTCTCATGATGCTCATATTTTATAAACTGTCCACAGGAACAATAGGAAATTGGAAATCCATGTTGTCAGGACCTGTGTTGGGGTTGAGTAGTTGTGGTTTATGGAGTTGGTTTTACTGGGGTCTCCTCAGTGGTGTCTTGGGTTAAGGCTAGATGTTAAATATGTTGGATAGTGCTATGATGTGATATTAGTGCTGTTTGATGTGCTAACAAGCTGCCCTAAGCTTAGCTCCATGCAAGTTTTTCTGTGTTACAGGTTAAAGTACTAACTTTATAGTTTTGCTGTTACATGTGGCATTGCTAAACCACTGTTGCACAGTGAACTGTTCTGCAAAAAAGCTCTTAATTTATAGCAGATAGAAAAAAGTTGAAAACGAATTTCCTTACCCTCTGCCCAAGAAATCTATACAATCTGAGCTTCCTGGAATGCTTCCCAACATAGAGAGATCACCTTATGCCACAAGATGGATGACCGTGGAACAACTTAATATAAAAGTTCATCAAAAGTAGCTCTTCAGTGTAAGTTAACATCAAACAATGAAGTCTGTAATAATCTTCTTTCTGATGAAACAATCTCACTTTAAGCCTCCGTGTGTGTTTCCCAACTCGGATAGATCAGGCTACCTTTCTCCTCTGACTGGAATTGCAGTCCCAGTCTTCTTAGTGTAGAAACACACTTTAGCTAGCCAAAAGTGAAAGGGTATCAGAAACAAATCAGTTAACTAGCTACAATAAGTTATTCTTGCTTTAAGCCTCTCAGATTTTGAAGAGTTTTTACATTCAGAAGTGTAAGAAGGGATAAGTTCTCCCTGTCATTTCCAGAGAATTGGTGGTTACTGATCCAGTATCACAGTATTTTTGCATACTAAGTGAAATTCACAGAGATGTACAGAATCCTTTCTTTATCAGTTCAGCAGCAGTCAGTTCTTTTCAGATACTTGCCTTTACAGACAAATGTTTTTTTACCTCAGCTTCTATTGAACTGAATAAATGTAGAACAGCTCTTCATGTTATGATTATAAGCATACCTAGTGCATATGGCTTCTTTCTCTTAATTGTTAGTACCGCAACACATATTTGGTTTATCTGTCAGTTTTACCTTTTTGAGTCACATTTGCTTATTTCCATTTTACCAGTTAGCTAATTTAACTGTGTATTTGTAATCTCACTCACTCTGCATGTATCCATAGCATTCGAGTAGATCAAGTTTGCTCCTGTTATTAGCCTGCCTCTTTGTTTGATAATTTCTTATACCACAGACTTTCCTGTCTCTTATTAATGGATGATTCACAATCTTTGTCTCAGTTCTCTAACTCAGTAACATAGGCATGTATATTTTTGTAGGACCTTGTCCACTCACAGAGAACAGATGGTGAATCAACAGTTATTTCTAGGCATATAATAATTCTTAAACTTTAATCTACTTGCAGCTGTAGACTCTTGTTATCTCTGTAAGACCTGGTATGCATCTTAAGAAGCAAATGAACAGTTGATTTCTAAGCTCATATAATTCTTGAACTTTTCTAACTGCTGCACTATTGCCTTTCTCCTGTTCTAGAAAGGCTGAGGAGTTAAATACTTTTAAGGTCCCTTTTTCTGCAACATGCAGAAATGTAGCATACTTTTTAAGGTTTCCCTACTGTCCTGCTCATACTGAGGGATAACTGAAAATTATGAATCCAAAGCTGCCAGTTTTCAGCTAAATTGTCTTGCAGAGAGAGAATTCTTGGGTGGATGCAACAGAACCATTTTATTTTTCAAAATGTAGATTATACCTGTGTACTTCTAAAGAAATAACACTCAAAATATTTATATTTGGGGTAGATCCTGTTGTGGCACAGAGTGATAAAGCCCTAAACCTGACCTGTATGACCCAAGCTTGATTATCATGTCAGGTACTGGAGGGATCAAGATTATGAGAATGGGGGTGAGCAGCTGATACCTACTCGTCATCCTAGTGGGAGGGGCCTTATGGCCTGTTGCAGTGCTGACAAACAAGAGTGTTGAAAGACTGCAGGATGTATTTGCTGGGTTGGTACAGTTTTGCCTTGCAACTAGGCCAGGAGGTATATGAGAACATGCATGGGACCTCCTGCAGCAACAGTGTTTACAAAAAATGGTGAACAAAGTAGAGGAGAAGTTAGGTACTCAGGAGAATAAACCCACTTAAATAAGGGATGACCTGTTCCCTAACATCCAACATTCACCATCTGGAGGGAACAAATGGACTGATGGGGCTTCTACCCCAGGCAGGGAAGAAATGGGCCATAGGACTCTTTGCACTGGTCAAGAAATTAATACATCTGGTTCATGAACCTTCAAAAGTAACGAACTGTTTATTTGGTTGCAGAGAGGCCTTCCTAATGATAATCATGCATGTGACAAGAGTGGCAGTAACTTTGAAGTTTGTCTACTTAAAGGTGTATATGACTAGGCAACTGTGATTGCTTGCCTGGTGTTATTCCTATATTTCCGTGCAGCATTTGGATGTCCAGTAAACAACATAGACACTAATGATGTGCTTCTGTGAGATATTTGCTATGATTTCTTGTAGAAAGAGAGATATACTGTATGACATGTGCATCTTGTAACTGGAAATTAAAATCTTTAAAGTTCTGTACCTGCAAATATATGTGTATATATATATATATATATATATATATGTGTATATATATATATATATATATATATATATATATATATGGCATACCGGAGCATACTAGCTTTCACCAAAAGGCAATTTTGCGTAAGTATACCTGTTGTAGAGATCACACTACAGTGGGGATAAGGGAAAAATCCCTTTTCCCCACTGTAGTGTGACCTCGGAGTTAGAATATTTAAGTAGGGTGTGTGTGGGGGTGCAGGGGGGCTTGCCCCCCTGAAAAAACGTAAAAGTAATGTTTTATTTTTTTTTAAACACACTTTAATGAAAGCACTTTTTCGGTGAAAGCGCTTTCGTTAAAGTGTGTTCGGTGATTGTTGATTCGGACTATTGAACTTTCGTAGTCAAGTGTGACGGCCAGAAATTTTGTGGACCCAGCTGGAGATGTGCAGAAGGCAATGTTACGCTTAGTACAGTTAGCTGCTCCTCTGTCAAAGGAAAGTAATGCAGTGCTTTTTAGTAGTAGTAAGAATAAGAGAAGAATTAGTAAGTCAGTTTTCAAGATTAAAAGATTGGTGGTAGTGGTTGGATACTTGAAGAAGGAGGGTGGAGGAGGTAAGATTTAGTAACGTAATACAATCAGTATTCTTTATGATGGATGCAGGGGAACAGTGAGTGTGAAGTCTTATTGATGAAAATAAGAGAAAAAAATGAATGGACCCAGGTCATATCATTGAGGCGCACAATAGGTAACCAGAACTAGATTAGGCAGAGATTTCTCAACAAACCTATTGTATTCTCTCTGACAAATAACTGAAGCTTAGGAGTGTAGCCTAATGATTTCTTGTTCACACAGAAGAAAATAAATGATTTTTAGTGTCAGGAGTCTTCAGGAGATTAAGAAGTAATGTTGATGTAGTATTACCTGTTATAAGGTTGGAGTGAAGCATTTCATTTAAAGTTAATATGGTAGAGTATGTGCTATAATTAGTTTGCACACCATGCTGTACATTGATAAGATAATTATTAAAATTCAAATTGAATACATTCTCAAGTATTTGGATCATGGTCAGAGCAGAGTTATACATTCTAGCAGTATCCCCCTTTTTGAAGGGGAATAGCTGTGGCCTCCTTCCCTATCTTATGCACAAAAAATTCTATTTAAGCATCTGTTATTGATTATGTTTAGGGGGGCTGCAGAGTGAGGGAATCATTAGTTGGGGGGAAAGAGTGCTCTTCTCTCTGCCTGTGAGGGGGGTTTCAGTTTGGAAAGAAGAATTTCTCTGCTGTATTATTGAACCTGAGACACATTTCAGTACAGTACCATGGTCATGAGAGAGAGTGCTGGATAAATGAGACCATGCATGTTGTCGGAGTAATAATAATTTCAAAGGAGAAGCAACAGTTATTGGTAGTTAAAATAATATGTCATAGGAAATGGACATAAGTCTGTCATTTTCTTGGCAAAATAAGTTTAATGCCTTTCCAGAACTGCTTTGCTAAGTTGACAATAGATGAAAAAAAGAAACTCCCTTTTTCTTGTGGAAGTAGATTACTAAATTCATAAAAGAGGTGGCCAGGTATTATGCCTTGACTCCTACAGCTGATTCTGCTTCCACATCAGTTTTCTAAGGAAATGTGGTACAAATGGGAGAGTGCAAGACTTTAATTTCCTCTTATAGGTGAGGGAAAGGTGATGTAAACATTTTATTAGAGTGGCATGAAAAGAAATATTTAAATATTTGCATTGGGTAAAATTAATGGAAGGTGTGATGTCCCCAATCTGGGCCAGTAATCAAGCTGCCTGAATCTTCACCACTGACACTGGAGAGGGACATTCACTTGGAATACAAATGGATACACTCAGTATTTCCAGATGCAGACCTCTCTGCATCAAGCACAATTTCCCTTAAAAGGACACAGGAAGCACACACAGCCTGGGGTCTGGGTTTCTCTCTCTGTCTCTTTCCAGGTCCCCAGTAAGACTCCCCACTGGCACAGCTGCAGAGTTAAGTCCACAGCCAAGTCCCCAAGCCAAGTCCTCCACCACTCTGTCTGTGAAACCAGTGCTTCATGTCCCTGCTCCAACTAGCTGACACACACACACACACACACACACACACACACACACACACACACACACACACACACACACACACACACACACACTGTAAGATTTGATTTTCACACACACACACACACACACACACACACACACACACACACACACACTTGGGAAAGGGTGTCACCGATTTACCAGCTGTCCCTTCTGTCCAGACTATAAGGTAGTTATCTCTGCCACCGGGTACTACAGAGCCAGCTGCCTAAGGCTGTTGCAAGGATATCCAGTTGTACTGGGTGAAATTAATATTAATATAAATGGTACTGTTAACCAAATAGCCAGACTTCAGGAGTGGCCAGAGCTCTTACCAAATACATGTAAGTATTCTCAGAGGTTAAAATATTTCTCTAAAGAACCAGACAGAATGAGAAGTTTAAATATATTGAAAAATAATAAAAGAACATAAAAATACTAAATATCTATTAACAGTAAATGCTACAGATTCTTTTTTTTTTCATATAGAAGTTTTATTGATTTTGCTTTAAGACATAATACAATACAAAACAATTGCAGTTTAGAACAATACATTAATACAGCAGATATCATTCAAATAATAATAATATTGACTATCTACAGTATGTACAATAGTGCTGCCAGGGGATTATTCAAATCCTGAAGATCATCATAATAAAAAGAAAGAAAAGCAAGTATACAGGTGGTAAGGTACTGTGGCCACTCCGAGTGTACAAGCCTCTACTTAGTAAATAGACCAACCATGTCTACTTATCTTGAGCCTCAGAGGTGAGGAGAATTTAAGAATCGTAACAGCATCAAGGTGAGGAAAGGGAAGAGCATGGGAAGGAGGAGTATCAGGTATTTGTGTGTCATTCAGAATAGGGATAATTAGTTATCAGCCAGTTCAAATATGACCTCCCAGAATTTTTGGAAGTATGTGCGTTTACGCTCATTTGTAATTATGAACTTTTGAGAAGTAATGTATTTAACAGCCATATTTCTGAACCCACTCCAAAGACATTTTTGAACAATCTAGCCAGTGGTTGGAGATATAAAATTTAACTAGTAGGCAAAGTGTTATTAGGATGTGTAATCTTTATTTTGAAATTTTAAGGTTAATAGTATGTAGTAATGCCATCTCTAATGAGAGAGTTGATTTGTGATAGCCCATCCTTTCGAGTCTCACCTTTAGAGTTCACCAAATACTGTGAGAGTAGCAGCAGAACCAAATTATATGTAAGATATCAGCATGGGGGAAGGAGCAGCAGGGGCAAACAGGAGATAGATGACTGCAAACTGGGAGCCATTATTGAATCCCCAAATTATGTGGATACTCTACAAAAGGGCCTTACAGAAACAGATGCTTAGTGCCAGAGCCATGGGCTCAAGCTCAATGCCAAGAAATGTATTGTTATCCCCTTTGGGAAAAAACATATATCCATGAATTACCATATAGGTGGCAGTACACTAAACACAGAAAGTGTGATAAGAGACTTAGGTGGACAGTGGTCTCACCTTCGATAACCACATCGCCACAACAGTCAGGAAATCCTTCTATGTGGCACACCTCATCACAAAGGGCTTTTCATCCAGAAAAAAGGAGGTCATTGTCCCACTGTACTCATCCCTCATTAGACCCATTATAGAATACAACGCCCCATTTGGTATGTACCCTCAAGACATCTGCAACAACTGGAAAGGCCTCAAAATACCTCACTGAAAGAATCACAGGCCCTAAAGCAGATGCCCTAAAACTCCAGCTATACTCACTACTCCGAGGCAATCTGAACATACAAGGCCATGTCAAACCCAGAGCTGTTGGACATGCTACACTTAAAGAAATCCCAATCCCTCAGAGCTACATCACAATAAACAAAACATGCTGGAGGGATAGGTTCCTGACCCAGAGACTCCCAGACTCTGGAATAGATTGCCATACATGTCAAAGCCTGTGCCTTTGCCCCAGACCTCTTCAAGAGGAACCTTGGCGTTTGGATGGGAGAAAGGAAATTCACCCCAGGGATCTGCTAGACAGGGGTCAGGAAAGTAAATAATGTATGGAAGTGGGAATTGTTATGGCTAGGCTTGTATAGGCCCTAGGGCTGATAGCCTAGTACCAACCTATGAATCTATATATTAGGATTAAAGTTGTTTAAATGAGTGGGAGTGAAGTATAGGTTATTGTTAATCATAAATTGTGTATAAATGAGCTTTTTGAAGGGGGAAAATAAAAGGGTGCATTTAATGGCTGAAACTTTTTGTTCATCTAATAACACAGCCGGTGACTCTCTCTTTGCAAACTCTATAAGTAGACCCTGGAACTGTCTTCCAGCTGATATTACCATACTTTTTACCTTAGGTCCATTTAAAACTAGACTCAAACAACATTAGGCACTTAACTGGCTATGTCAATGTATCAGGCCTGGCTAACTCTCTCTAGAATGTGTAAAAATCTGTTAACCAGTTTACTGTGCAATTGAATTTGTTCCTGATTTATGCTCGGGATTAACTCTAACCTGTGGAACTTGTTTAACTTGCTTACTTATGTAATCACTGTAAATAGTCTGTTTGTAATATATAATGCTGTATCTGCTTACCCTTGGAGCTTTTCTCCCCGGGCCTGCGCTGAAAATGGACATGCATTATCCCGGTCAACAAATGTAAAATAAATAAAAAAATAAAATAAAAATAGTCCCTTGTTGATCCCAGTATTTCACGTATATCAACCTGTCTTGAAATTGGATTATATCTATGAATTTTTCGAGAACGGGACAGCATATTCTTTTTGCTTGATGGATCAGATTAGATACCTGTAGGAAGTCATGTTCTGGAATCGTGAAGTTTTGAATTAAAGATGCAATAAAATCTCTGATTTGTTGCAGAATTATAATGTATTTTTTAGATACTTTTAAGGTGTCTCTTAGTGCTAGTGGTGAGAGAGCTTTGTGTTTGTGAATGTTCCAGAGAGGTTAGCCTTTTATTAAAGGAAAGTCTCCAAGGTTAATCATGCTATTGTTTAGCTTGATATTGGGATTTAAATGAATAGGTTGGAATAGGAGGAGAGCTTTATCTAGCTTCAGGGATTTAAAAATCTCTTAGAAGGATTTAATTTTACATTTCAGGATGTGGTATATTTTTAGCTGTTTAAGAGTTACTGGGTCTAAAAAGTGGAGAGCTTTGGGATTTAAGCTGTTTTCCAGAATATGATTATACCACATTCTTACCCAAGGGGGAGTCCACATATGATTAGACAGATGGTAATTGACAATAGTAATTAATCTATTGGCTTGCAAAATACTGTAGTAAAGATGCAGGTCTGGCATGCCAAAAACGCCTTTAGATTTTGAGAGAATAAGTTTCTGATATGACCCCCTAACTGATTTTGGATGCCAGATTAAGATAATGGTCCGATATACCATTGAGGGAAATATAGTTGAATAAATTGAGTAAGATAGGGGCTAGTATATCTTTAAAGGTTTTATAGAAGTCTGGAGAGTAACCATCCGGACCTGGATCTTTCCCTAGCTTAAGATTATCAATGATATTTAGGACTTATTGTAGACTAAAAGGGGCAAGTAGGATCTTTTTCTGTTCTTCATCAAGTTTTGGGAATGTAATGCTAAGATAGTTTTTTTATATCAGGGATTGGAATTTGTTGATTGTTACTTGCATAAATATCTGAATACAGTCAATGAAATAGTTGGTTAATTTTGTGAGTTTGATTTATAAAGTGTGTCTTGGTAATGAATAAGGTTAATCCTGGGTGATCTATGTTTGTTTTCAATTAGTTTGGCTAATACTTTGGAAGGGGTTTGTATCCATTCGGAGTATTTTGTTATAAATCTTAGTTCTTGCAGGGAGTAATTGAAATGGTGTAAATCAAATAATTCCTTTTGCTTGTCTATCATTTATTTTTCCAAAGCTGGGGTGTGGTTGATTTGAAGCCTGTCATCCAAATCTCTAATCTCAGAAATCAATCGGTTTTCTTTCCCTTTCCTTATTTTTTTTAAGTAAGTGGATTTTTGTATAAATAAACCTCTGATCACAGTTTTGCATGCAGCCTATTGGATGTCGTAGGGAATGTCTGCGTTGCGAGGGTCAGTACTGAACTCTGTTAGAGCTAGAGTAATTTCATCAGTAACTGAAGAATTATTTAACATATTGTTATTTAGAGACCAGTTAGAGCAATAGAGAATGTAGGGGGGTAGTGCACAAAATTTATTATTGCAGTAATCTTTGAGTGGTCTGAGAAAAACCTTGGATCAGCAAAATATTTTATTTGGCAGTTTGTTAATATTTCGGAGATTAGAAAGAAATCTATACAGGACCAGGAGTTATCATCATCATCATCTTTCGGTTGTTCCCGTTAGGGGTCGCCACAGAGGATCATCGGTTTCCATTTCTTCCTGTCCTCTGCATCTTACTCTGTCATACCAGCCACCTGCATGTCCTCTCTCACCACATCCATAAACCTTATCTTAGGCTTTCCTCTTTTCCTGTTACCTAGTAGCTTCATCCTTAGCATCTTTTTCCCAATATACTCTGCATCCCTCCTCAGCACATGTCCAAACCAACGTAATTTTGCCTCTCTGGCTTTGTCTCCAAACCTTCCAACCTGGGCTGACCCAATAATATACTTATTCCTAATCCTGTTCTCCCTTGTCACACCCAGTGCAAATCTTAACATCTTTAACTCTGCCACATCCAGCTCTAACTCCTGCCTTTTTGTCAATGCCACTGTCTCCAACCCATATAACAATGCTGGTCTCACTACCCTCTTGTAGACCTTCCCTTTCACTCTTACTGGTACTCGTCTGTCACAAATCACTCCTGACACTCTTCTCCACTCACTCCATCCTGCCTGTACTCTCTTCTTCACCTCTCTTCCGCACTCACCATTACTCTGAACTATTGAACGCAGGTATTTTAACTCCTCCACCTTCGCCACCTCTACTCCTTGCATCCTCACCATTCCTCTATCCTCCCTCTCATTCATACACATATATTCTGTCTTAGTCCTGCTGATCTTCATTCCTCTTCTCTCTAGAGCATATCTCCATCTCTTCAGGGTCGTCTCCACCTGTTCCCTACTCTCACTACAGATCACAATGTCATCTGCAAACATCATAGTCCACGGGGAGTCCTGTCTGATCTCATCTTTCAACCTGTCCATCACCATTGCAAATAAGAAAGGGCTCAGAGCTGATCCTTGATGTAATCCCACCTCCACCTTAAACACATCCGTCACTCCCACTGCAGACCTCACCGCTGTCACACTACCCTTGTACATATCCTGTACCACTCTTACATGCTTCTCTGACACTTCTGACTTCCTCATGCAATACCATAACTCCTCGCTAGGCACCCCGTCATATGCTTTCTGTAAGTCTACAAAAACACACTGCAACTCCTTCTGACCTTCTCCATCAACACTCTCAAAGCAAATATCACATCTGTAGTGCTCTTTCCCAGCATGAAACCATACTGCTGATAACTAATCATCACGTCCCTTCTTAACCTAGCTTCCACTACTCTTTCCCATAACTTCATGCTGTGACTGATCAATTTAATCCCTCTGTAGTTACTACAGCTCTGCACATCACCCTTATTCTTAAAAAATCGGTACCAAAACACTTTTTCTCCATTCCTCAGGCTTTCCTATCACTTTCCAAAATTTCATTAAAAAATCTGGTTAAAACCTCCACTGCCTTTCACCTAAACACCTCCATGTTTCCACAGGTATGTCATCTGGACCAATGGCCTTTCCATTCTTCATCCTCTTCATAGCTATCCTTACTTCCTCATTGCTAATCCACTGCACATCTTGATTCACTATTTCCGCATCATTCAACCTTCTCTCCCTCTCATTCTCTTCATTCATCAACCCCTCAAAGTACTCTTTCCATCTGCTCAACACACTCTCCTCGCTTGTGAGTATGTTTCCCTCATTATCCTTTATCACCTTTACCTGCTGCACATCTTTCACAGCTCGGTCCCTCTGTCTAGCCAATTGGTATAGGTCCTTTTCTCTCTCCTTCGTGTCCAACCTTTCATACAACTCTTCATATGCCTTAGCCTTAGCCTTCGCCACCTCTCTCTTTGCCATGCACCTCATCTCCTTGTACTCCTGTTTAGTTTCTTCATCTCTCTGACAGTCCCACTTTTTCTTTGCCAACCTCTTTCTCTGTATACTCTCCTGTACTTCCTCATTCCACCACCATGTCTCCTTGTCGTCCTTCCTTTGTCCAGATGTCATAACAATCACCTTTCTAGCCATCTCCCTTACTAGCTCTGCTGTAGTTACCCAGCTATTTGGTAACTCTTCACTGCCACCCATTGCCTGTCTTAACTCTTCCCTGAACTCCACCTCACAATTACCCTTTTTCAATTTCCACCATTTGATCCTTGGTGTTGCCCTCACACTCCTCCTCCTCTTCTTGATCACCAACGTCATCTTACAAACTACCATCCTATGCTGCCTAACTACACTTTCCCCGGTCACCACTTTACTGTCTCCAATCTCCTTCAAACTGGCCCTCCTACATGAGATATAATCCACCTGTGTGTATCTTCCTCCACTCTTGTATGTTCTATGCTCCTCCCTTGTGTTAAAATACGTATTCACCACAGCCATGTCCATCCTTTTCGCAAAATCCACTACCATCTGACCTTCTGCATTCCCTTGTTTAACACCATACCTACCCATCACTTCCTCATCCCCTCTGTTCCCTTCACCAACATGCCCATTGAAATCTGCTCCAATCAATATCTAGAAAAATATGCATAGTTGTTTTTGTTATGAGTGTTTTCCCCAAAGGAAACAGGGTCAGTCAGACCAAAGTCAGAGATTGTCCATCAAAGCAAGGGAGGCTTGTGTGTTGTATGACTTAGATCTGCTAGAGTGGTCAAGGTTAGGGTTAATTACTGCATTCTAGTCACCCCCCCCCCAGTATATAATAATAATAATTGGGAAATGTAAGTAAGATGTTGTAAATTTTCAAACTGAAGTCATGCTCCCCAGAGCATGGTCCATATAGATTAAGGACTAATATTGGTTTGGGGAGTAGTGGGGTTAAATACATGAAATAGCACCACCTACCTTCGTGGTCTGAATCATTATCTAAAATAGTGGGTGTAAATGAGTTTTTAATGATAATAGCTACCCCTTTAGAATTAGAGCTATTTCCTGCTGGAATGATATCCTTAACCCATTTCCTATTCTTTTCGTTTCCCCAGTCCTATTCAACCACGTGAGGTTCTTGAATAAAACAAATGTCCGAATCTGATTTTAAGAGGAGGTGCATTAGCAAGTTTTTTTTTATTTTTGTCTTGGAGTCCTCTAACATTCCATGAAGATATTTTCCACACCTTATCTATTTTTTATTTAGACCTCAGTTTCAGATGAATGTGAATCTGAGGTAACCAAAAGAAACCGGGGTCTATTGTGAGGCTTAAGATTATTTCGCCACTTAAATACCCATACCTTGACAAATGAAAATGCAGCACTGAACTGTCTCAAATTTACCCTGTGCCTACCCACAAATCCACTAGAAATGATAGAGAAAATAGAAAAACAAGTAAGCACATTCTTGAAACAATATTGCGAATAACTAACCCAAAAAAACTCAATTTACATACTATGTACAACATTAACCTAATTCCAAACGTCATCATCAAGTACCCTACTAGATATATCCAACAAGCTCTTGACTAGCGGTTTTGCCAAACTAAGGTCGTAATAATCACTATGTAACATTGAGGTTATAATTGTTAGGTACTTTATACATTAAAGAAGTGAGCAGGACTTTAGTCCAACCTTTATATGAGAGATAGAAGATGTAGGAATATATAAAAACCCTTGCAATTAGGTTCAAGGAAGCGATATTATTTCAAAAATTAGCTACGTACTTCAACAAACAAACACATTCTTATCCTCTATGCAGGCAAGCACTCCTTAGCAGATGTGTTAAGCAGACCCTTTGATTCCACATCTGTTATACCAGCCTCAACAAGTTTTAAATGTGATTATGGGATTTTTATCTTGGAGTAAAGCAAAGAATTTGGAGATTTCTGAGCCTAATTTGAGTGTGGCTCTTCAATATCTTACTGAGTTACTGGACAGGGTCTGTCCTTCTCTTCCATTAAGATTCAGAAGACTGCTTTTTGTTGGCTCCAAAATAAAGGGGAAAAGATTTTTTTTAGGCAGTCTCAGCAGTTGTTTGTTTCTTTTGCTTTGAGTTGGCAAGCCTGTGTCAAAACAAACTATTTCTAGGTGGATTGGCTTTTGCATTGCATTTTGTTATTCCCATCATGGCAAGGAGGTTCCTGCTCGGATCGGGCCTCATTCCTCTAGGGCTACTGCCACTTCAACAGCATTTCAGGATATTTTGGAAGCAGCTACTTGGGTTCAGTGCATACTTTCTCTAAGCATTATCACCTTCCTATCTACTCTAAGACTGGGGCTGGTTTCGCCACTGCTGTTTTGCACGGCATGTTGACAGCACCTGCCACTTTATGAATTGCCAACCTCACTTACCTCTGCTTTGGGATTCGACTGCAGCAATGGAAGGAAGAACATAGTACAGTTTTGTACCTACCATAAATGTAGATGTTCGAGATTCCATTGCTCCCTCCTTCCCTCTGTGTTTAGGGGTGGTTGTGTAGGTGAGTTTACCTGCTTATATTTTTGTATATATTGTTCATGTTTTGGTGCAGGTATTTTGGGCCTTGTCTTTTTAGGGTCTTCTGACATCTGGGGCAAGAAAAGACTGAGGATATGACGCCGGTCATGCGCATTAGTACCCTGACGCAGTCTAATGCGCCCTGACCGACGTCAGCCTTATACTCTGGTATTCGGGCCGACTGGATGCGGACTATACCCAATAGTAAGGACTGCAGCAATGGAATCCTCGAACATCTACATTTATGGTAGGTACAAAACTGTACTTTTCCACAGGTATGTCATCTGGACCAATGGCCTTTCTATTCTTCATAGCTATCCTTACTTCCTCCTTGCTAATCCACTGCACATCTTGATTCACTATTTCCACATGATTCAACCTTCTCTCCCTCTCATTCTCTTCATTCATCAACCCCTCAAAGTACTCTTTCCATCTGCTCAACACACTCTCCTCGCTTGTAAGTATGTTTCCCTCATTATCCTTTATCACCTTTACCTGCTGCACACCTTTCATAGCTCGGTCCCTCTGTCTAGCCAATTTGTATAGGTCATTTTCTCTCTCCTTAGTGTCCAACCTTTCATACAACTCTTCATATGCCTTATCCTTAGCCTTCGCCACCTCTCTCTTTGCCATGCACCTCATCTCCTTATACTCCTGTTTAGTTTCTTCATCTCTCTGACAATCCCACTTCTTCTTTGCCAACCTCTTTCTCTGTATACTCTCCTGTACTTCCTCATTCCACCACCATGTCTCCTTGTCATCCTTCCTCTGTCCAGATGTCATACCAATCACCTTTCTAGCCGTCTCCCTTACTAGCTCTGCTGTAGTTACCCAGCTATTTGGTAACTCTTCACTGCCACCCATTGCCTGTCTTAACTCTTCCCTGAACTCCACCTCACAATTACCCTTTTTCAATTTCCACCATTTGATCCTTGGTGCTGCCCTCACACTCCTCCTCCTCTTCTTGATCACCAACGTCATCTTACAAACCACCATCCTATGCTGCCTAACTACACTTTCCCCGGTCACCACTTTACAGTCTCCAATCTCCTTCAAACTGGCCCTCCTACATGAGATATAATCCACCTGTGTGTATCTTCCTCCACTCTTGTATGTTACCCTATGCTCCTCCCTTTTGTTAAAATACGTATTCACCACAGCCATGTCCATCCTTTTCGCAAAATCCACTACCATCTGACCTTCTGCATTCCCTTGTTTAACACCATACCTACCCATCACTTCCTCATCCCCTCTGTTCCCTTCACCAACATGCCCATTGAAATCTGCTCCAATCAATATCTAGAAAAATATGCATAGTTGTTTTTGTTATGAGTGTTTTCCCCAAAGGAAACAGGGTCAGTCAGACCAAAGTCAGAGATTATCCATCAAAGCAAGGGAGGCTTGTGTGTTGTATGACTTAGATCTGCTAGAGTGGTCAAGGTTAGGGTTAATTACCACATTCTAGTCACTATAATAATAATTGGGAAATTTAAGTAAGATGATGTAAATTTTCAAACTGAAGTCATGCTCCCCAGAGCATGGTCCATATAGATTAAGGACTAATATTGGTTTGGGGAGTAGTGGGGTTAAATACATGAAATAGCACCACCTACCTTCGTGGTCTGAATCATTATCTAAAATAGTGGGTGTAAATGAGTTTTTAATGATAATAGCTACCCCTTTAGAATTAGAGCTATTTCCTGCTGGAATGATATCCTTAACCCATTTCCTATTCTTTTTGTTTCCCCAGTCCTATTCAACCACGTGAGATTCTTGAATAAAACAAATGTCCGAATCTGATTTTAAGAGGAGGTGCATTAGCAAGTTTTTTTTTATTTTTGTCTTGGAGTCCTCTAACATTCCATGAAGATATTTTCCACACCTTATCTATTTTTTATATAGACCTCAGTTTCAGATGAATGTGAATCTGAGGTAACCAAAAGAAACCGGGGTCTATTGTGAGGCTTAAGATTATTTCGCCACTTAAGTACCCATACCTTGACAAATGAAAATGCAGCACTGAACTGTCTCAAATTTACCCCGTGCCTACCCACAAATCCACTAGAAATGATAGATAAAATAGAAAAACAAGTAAGCACATTCTTGAAACAATATTGCGAATAACTAACACAAAAAAACTCAATTTACATACTATGTACAACATTAACCTAATTCCAAACGTCATCATCAAGTACCCTACTAGGCATATCCAACAAGCTCTTGACTAGCGGTTTTGCCAAACTAAGGTCGTAATAATCACTATGTAACATTGAGGTTATAATTGTTAGGTACTTTATACATTAAAGAAGTGAGCAGGACTTTAGTCCAACCTTTATATGAGAGATAGAAGATGTAGGAATATATAAAAACCCTTGCAATTAGGTTCAAGGAAGAGAGGTTATTTCAAAAATTAGCTACAAACAATGTCAAGCGAATTATAAGGATGTAATAGAACAAATAAACTAAACAACAGTGAACATGTGAATCATCATATCATGCTCTTGAGACTAATATAGTTAAGTCACTGAACTTGCCGATTAGTTTATTATTGGTGAGGATTGAGATTATTTCCAACCCAGCACCCACTGTTATTTATTATTATACATACTTTCAAGCACTACATGAAAATGACCTTGGCACAAAGCTGAACTTCACAGAGAGATCTATGCCAGATGTAAAGTAAGGAGTAATATGTTTTCTCCAAGTTACAGTTCGCTATGGAACAGAATTGTACATAACTGGCATTATTACTTTGGTGTCGTTGCTTTAAAGGAAGCACCTCAGTGAGGTATGCTCCCTGACTCTTTTTGCAATAAGCTGTTTTTGATCAGGAAGAGACAGAAAAGCAGGGAGAAAGAATGGTTAAGGAGAGAAAGGGAAGACAACTTCGAAAGAGAAATGGATGAGAGCTATCAGGAAAGTATAATATTGGCCTGTGCTATCCAGTTAAAAAGTTTATCATAAGCCAGACATCAATTTTGATCATGTAGATTCTCATATTGCGGCTTTTAGGAGAGATCTATCTAAGCGGTTTCAGCCCCAATTTGCTCTTAATCAGATTAGAGTTGTTTCTGTACCACAACTTAAAAGCCTGGGTGAGAATTCAGAATTTAATCATACCAAATGTTTAGCAGAGTCACTTATTTCTTTACACAGAAAACTCAATGGATATTGGTTTTCCAGCAAAACACCATATATATGGATTGAAAAAACATAAGCAAGCAAAACATTCAAACTGATAGTTTAATGTAGCACCGAAGCAGCCTTCCCTAATTGCCCTAAATTTGCAAGGCTCACACCTTCTGATACAAATCTGAAATAGTCCAGGAAAGTATCTAATAAACTTTTCCACACTCACCTCTCTTGAAATGCTTAATAAGCTAAAGTCAGTTCTTACAAGGTGTTATGCTAGCTCAAGTAAGCACAGATCTGAACTCTGTAGTAAGTCATCTCATCTTACCCTGATGCCTCCTTTGTTAAATTTCAATTATTCAATCCACAAATAGCAGATAAACTTTATTGTACAAAGAAAGACACTGGGAGCTAATACACAGGGTTAAGCATCTGTTTCATCAGAACCATTGTGCAGTATTTAGGCGCCAAAATGTAGTTAGTTAATTGAATTCAATTAATAGTGTTGAGTTAGACTCCACTTGAATAAAGTAGGTATTTATGATCTTGGAGGCATCTATTTATCTACTTTAAGTATCTGCACTTTTGTCTTGACTTGCACTAACTACATTTTGGCGCCTAAATACTTTTAAATACTGTGGAATGTAGGAG
Source organism: Protopterus annectens (assembly GCF_019279795.1). Taxonomy (NCBI): domain Eukaryota; kingdom Metazoa; phylum Chordata; order Ceratodontiformes; family Protopteridae; genus Protopterus; species Protopterus annectens. Next base: position 1,762,015,470 of record NC_056743.1, read on the forward strand.
CACAATGGTTCTGATGAAATCTGCGATCAGACAGATGTGTTGGGGAGTTTATCTGCTATTTGTGTGGATTGTGTTGTTTAAATTTCAGTTATTGGCACCTCTCTTGAAAGTCTCGATCATAGCTATGGTGGTCTGTAGATGCGGAGAGAGGTAAGATTTATTTGAGATGCCTTTGTGAGACCCCTCGAGTTATGTTGGAACAACTGGAGGTGTTAAATACCTTAGCTGTGCATTTGTTTAAATATTACAACGGTTGTCACCTCGTACAGGACTCAATAGCTATCTCCTATTCTCATATGTCTTTCTGTTGGCTAGGATTGCTAGCAACTGGTTTTATTTCAGTAGGTTGTCACACTAAGAAAGAATGCCAAATGTTTGGCTGTTTTACTGAATTACAATCGTTACTCTCTTTAGGTACCAGTCAATTTTGAGGCAGAACAGATAAGGCATTACCCTGGCTTTTGTGTTAAATATACTGCGATCAAGACCCCCAGCAAATTATCTCACCTCATTGAAGCCTTTGTCTGAGATTTGCTGGAACTGCAACACCTTAGTTGCCTCAATCTAATTGTCTGGGAGACTTGTAGTATGTGGAGAGAGGAAGGCATCAGCAACGAGAATTGTATTTGTGGCCACACGAGTCAGGATGAGACTACAGGAAGCGCGTAATATTTCTTGTTGTATTCTAACTTGATAGTGACATCGGTTGCCACCTTTTGAGGGCCCCACTGGCAAACTCCCTTCAAGCTGAAGGTACCTGGTAGCTATAGAGGAGCACAACTCTTTTCTTTTAAATAAAAATTATTGTGCATTTGAGAGGTGGTGTGTAAATGATTCAGAATCAGAAGGCTGGAAATGGAAAGGTAAGCAACTGCTCCGGAAAGGAAGAAAATAGTAGAATTCATTTCTAGGCTTCAGGTATTTTTCCAAAAGATTTCTGAAATATCGGATTGGCTTCCTTGGGTGAAGCCATGGTGTATTTAATTTGATTGTGATAAAAGGCGAGAGTATTTGGAAACCTCATTTGAAACTTTATCTTTTGTTTATGAGGTCTGTGCAGTACGGGGAAAGTTTCCGACGTCTTTCCTTGATTTCCATGGGGAGAGCTTGAGAAATGGAGATAGAATTGTTGTTCCACATAAAATGTTTTTGTTTTTTGTAGGAAGAGAGAACATCTTGTACATTTTGGTAATTTAGGAGTTTCACATATATTGATTGTGGGCTTGTGTTGATTTGGGTTTTATAAAGAGCTCTTTCAGTTGTACATTCCAATGAAGACTCTCTTCTATGTAATAGTGTACTGAGAATTTGCTTTATTGTAGGGATCAGTTGATTGTGTTCATATTTCTCCAGTACACCTCTGATGATGAGATTATTCCTTCTGCTCCTTGCTTCTTGCTTCTAGGTCTAGCAGATTTGCTTGTATGCCTGACAGGGACTTGTCTTTGTCTTTCAGTTCTGATTTTAGTTGGTCTATGTCCAGTTCATTTGATTTGATTCTTCCTTCTAGAGTCCATTCTTTCAGTAGTCTGTTTTAGAGTTCCACCAAATGTGTTGATCTGATCTGAGAAGCCTTGGACAGCAGATTATAGAGGTAGAAGGGCGCTCTTCAGATCCTCCATAGTGAAGGAATTTTCAGCTTTTTGTTTAGAGGGATCTTTATTCTGTTCTTGTTGTGCTTTAGAGGTTTTTTTGTCTTTTAGATGTAGCTTCTTTTTCTGGAGATGCTATTGCTGAAAGCTTGGTTTTGGATGTTTGAGTTTCCATGCTTTCAGCTTCTTTAGGCATATTAATGCCACGGCTTTGGTTTCTTAATTCTCTCGTGGTTGCTGTCTGTTGTAGAGGTGCTGAAGCCTTCAGGCCTCTATTTTACTTGTGGAAACTCATGCTGAATTCTTTTAATACAGTAAAACAGAGTTATTCTGATGATAATTGCAGATTTGCGGGATAATTATATAAAACCAAGATACTTGCAGGTTTTTCCTCTCTTTATGCTGTTTGTAGCTGTTGAGTTGCTGGCAGATGTAGTATTATCCTAAATTTGTTTAAGAGCTTTGTGGAGAGGGTGCTACTCAGACGACCACCATCTTGGAATAACCATAAATGCTAGAGTTTCAATCACAGGAAATATTAAAATAACATAGATGAATAGATTCACACAGTTACAGAAAAACAGTACTTAACTATTTTCAGTATATCTTCCTGACTAATCTAGAGAGTTACTATTCCTTTTTTCACTTACTAGAACAGGGCAAGATGAAGTAGGTAAGGGACCCTTCTATGTCGGGTTTCCAAAACAGAGTGCTCAGTCTGACTGAGAGACTTCTCAATATAATATCTAAATATTATTTCTGGGATAGCTTACAGAATGACATTGCATCTGGTCATCTGACTCTGTTTCCCACTATCACCAACACTAGAAGCTGCCAGAAGTTTAGCACCTATGTGTTACCATACTCACAGATAGAGCTTTGCTCAGATCTGCTGCAGCTCCTGGAAGTCCTAAAACAATTTCAAACCACTAGCCTTCCAGAGTAGCAATTAGCTCCCTGCTAGAGGCAATAAAGAAGGCTTCCTATTAGTTGGTTTTCCAAACATTTTGTCTCTGGCTGCAACCAGAACTGTAGGATGTTCATCGTGTTTCACTGTTGCAGTCATTACTCTTGGGTTATCCTGCTGGCAGGCTACCCACAGTCGGCCTGAATTCCATTTAATTTCAGCTATTTTTCAAAGTTTGCTGCATCCGGATTGTTATTAACCTCTTCTCTTCCAGTACCCTGTTAAAACATATACATTTAATTCAGTTGCAATAATACTTGTACATTTCTTTTCTTTCCAGCAGGGCATACTGTTGATAATTTTTAACACAAGCAACTTTACAAATCAGTTTGATATTCAAATAACAGAATTCTTTACTAGATTCCAGCTAGTTGTGCTGGCTTATGTTACACATTCACTGTTCCACTTCTCCTGGCATAGCTGGCAGTACCTCCTATTACCACAGAAGGAACAAGTCAGTATTTTGTTTATATAATTTAAAAGGGAGGACTGAAATGTTTAATGTTGCACAATAAGGTATAATGATAAAATTACATAACTCTTCATGTTTCCAAAGTCCAAAACTTACTGACTTCAGGTTTTGTGGAAGTGTGTGATGTGAAGGTATAGTTACTTGTGTTGTTGCAGCCAGTGACAAATCATTTCTAGTTGTTCAACATATCTGTTGTGCCAGATAGATGACATTGTCCCATACTTGGGCACGAGTGAGAATCTTGATGTCATCTGTTATTTAGTTCATTATCATCATCACACCCCCTCCCCTTTTCCCATTTTCTACATGGGGTCACGGTGCAGTCAACTTTCACCATCTCTCTCAATTCAGTATCAGTCTTCTGCCTTCTACAGTCATGCTTGACTGTCACAGATCTTCTGTCACACAGTTCATCCATCCGTTCCATTTGCTGGATGCTGTTTCCTCTTACCTTTTTTCTGAGTGACCCATATTGTCCTTTACTTTCCTGCACGTGTCTGAACCACTGTAATCAGTTTCCTTTGACCTTCTTTACAAGTGGAGCTATTTATGCTTATATTCTGATGCCCTCATTTCGTCATCTGAGCCACAGTGTGCATCCTACCACCCATCTCAAGCACTTCATTTCTATCATGTCTTGCTTCCTCAACTGCCCTACTTTCATTGTCCATGTTTCTGTACCATACAGTAGTACTGGTCGCGTCACTGTTTTATACACTTACTTTTCAGCTTTGTGGCATTCTTCTGTCATGCACATCCTCTGACACACTGTGCCAGTTGACTGTAGCCCCTGTGATCCTAGCTTTGACCCCCTTGCTCAGACTTTCCATTACCCTAATCATGCCTCCTAGATACTTGAAGCAGTTACCCTGTTCTATTTTTTTCTCTGTCTCAATTCTCATCTTATTTGATTTCTACATTTGTTGGCATGACAACTGTCTTCTCTGTAGTTCTTTTCATCCCACGTGCCTTCAGCTTTGCATTCCATTTCTTTGTCATTTGGTGATGTTCTTGTTCAGACTCTGCTTGTAATGCCACATCATCTACATGCAACAGCCTTATTGGTGTGTCTCCTCTGACCTTCTTACTGCTGTACTGCAGCGGGCTTGGAGGTGAAACCTAGTACACCCTTCTGAGAGTCCAACAACTGTCCATACTTGTGTCATTGGGTCCTCACACATAGCCTGCCCTAATTAAACCAATGTTTCTAGGACTTTGAACCATCACAGGACTGCCCAAATCAGCTTTCCTGGGACCTTGTAATATGTTTTCTCCAAGTCTAGAAATGCCCAGTTGCACTCTTTCCTCGTCTCTAGCTTTGTGTCAACTATCTGTCTGACTGCAAACATCAGATTGGTTGTGCTGCATACTGATCTGAATCCAAACTGCTCATGTACCATCTTACTTTCTACTGCTTTCTGTATTAATTTATTAATCACCCTCTCCAGAATTGTCATACAGCATAACAGGAGTTAGATACTTACATACTACCCACAGTTGTCTGTGCCCTTTGCTCTTGTACAGTTACACAAAAATGCTTATTCTTCAGTCATCTGGGTTGTGCCTTTCTCTCTCTACTACTGAGAGTACCTTCTACAGCTATTTCTCCCTTAGCTCACCCAACAGCTTGATCGTATCTGCCATGACCTCGTCTCAGCCTGCTGCTTTCCCTGACTTCGTTTTCCTCAGTGTTGTTCTTACATCTTCTTGGGTGGGCTCCTCCTCTTCTTTCAGTATAGGCAGCATCTGGGGCAGTCCAGTTTCTGTGGGGTTTTCTTCATTCAGAAACTGATGGAAGTACTCCTATTTGCCTTTGATGTCCTGTGGACTGGTGAGCAAGTTGTTGCTGATATCCCTTGTGAAGGGTGTCTGATGGCCATCATCTTTATCTTTCTATCTTTGACTTGCAACCTGATAGAGTTTCTTTGTGCACTCTGAGTCCTGTTCCAGAAGCTGGTATGAGTGCCTCTTTTATGCCTTGTTCTTTACAATTGCAACTGCTTTCTTTGTTAGCCAACCAGTATTTCTTCTTAACTTGGATTGACTTTTTCCTGCACTCCTCTTCTCATTTTGATGACTTCCTGGACTTCAGCATTCCACCACCATCTTTCCTTTTGTACCTAATTTCCATACCAGGCTCTTCCTCATATCTGTGCATTAGTCCTCACACATGCTGTTTTGAGGCATTGTTGTTCTTGTTCAGTTCCACCTTTTCCTCCTCTTCTTGAAGTGCTAAAGTGCAGAGTATTTCACTGAACTCTTGTGCTTTTTCTGCAGTCAACATCCAGGTCTTTACCATACCGTCTGTTGACCTGAGAGCCTTCTCTGACTACTGTTTGTGGCTGGTTGTGGCAACCAGAAGTGTATGCTATATTCTGACTGCTTCACAGAGGATGACTTTCCAGTCTTTGTTTCTACCACAGTGCCCTTTCTTAGGCAGGAAGTCTACCCAAGTTGCATGTTGGATACTCCTGTATGTGATGTTGTGACTGTCTATCTTTCTGAGGCATGTGTTGGCCACCATCAAGCTACTTGCTGGGCAGACGTCTAGAATGATCTCTCCTTTATTCTAGTTGACCCACCCATATGGATCCAGGCAGCTGCCCTATCTTGTGTCTGTCCTGATATTTGAGTTTGGGTCCCCCATTATCACCACCAACTTTTGTTGTCCCACTGTGTTTAGTAGGTCCTACAAGTATTGCCTGAATACAGTCTTTTCCTCTCTGTCACAACACTTCTGTGGGACATAGGCTGAGATTATGAATAGGGACATGTCCTTACACTAGACGTTATTTAGATACTCCTGCAATTATTATCTCAGCTTTAATTGTACTCACAATCCAGTGTTGACTTGCATGAACAGTGTTCCTAATAGAATTAGGTGAAATAGTAAGACATTCATTTATGTGGTATTTGTGTATATCGATAGCCAAATCAATGAAAACATAGTCTTTACATTTGGAAGCAGGTATTGGATTACTCTTGGGAGAAAAATGCAGAAACTAACCTTAGTGAATAAGTCCCCTTGTCTGTGTATAATATGTCCTCTGAATAGGAAATGTGGTTGTGCAGCTATGTTTCAGAGGTAACCAAAGTGTGAGCCTTTATATGTGAAATCCATGAATGAAATTGGAGGATTTTATTGGTACTTCTAACACTAATTCACATAAATGTTACTGAACAAGAGGTATTCTAGGTATGTGAAGCAGATGAAGCAAGTACTTTGGAATTCGTTTTTAGTTTGTACTGGGGGAGTAGGATTTGGATGGCAACCACTGGATACTAGTAACAGAGTAATTGTGTGAAAGGGTAAGGCTTGCTGAGTAGTGACAGCCAGATTGCTAAGTTTTCTTCAGCTTGACACTGTCTTAATCTTAGTCACATATCATGGCATACAGATATTTGTTCAATTTCCAGTCCGCACTTTATTATGTTCAGGGTCATAGGGGAGCCAAAGCCTTGCCTGGCACTCGGTGGGACCAGGACAGAGAAAGCATCCCTGATGGAGTGGTAACCTATCCAATGCCTATAGGTTAATACGGAGGAATACTTGAAGCATGGTGAATATTGGCTGGAGTAACTTATACTTAAGAAGTAGAGTAGAGTTAGGGTGCATAAGCATAGTTTTGTGATTTACAAATGCACATCTGTAAACATGAAAGGATAACATGAGCAGTACAACAAGATGAATGAAAATGTGGGACATTGTAGAACAAAGAGAATATTCTGCCTGCTGCAGAATTACACCAGCACAATACCCACTCAATAGTTAGAACTTTCATAGGCTACTTACCCCACATCTAAGCATTTGTAGCCTTCCCCATAGTCTTGGAAGATATTGCTCATCTCTTGAAATGAGAAAGAATATCTTTAGATGGCCATGCTGCTGAGAATATAATAATTTTATGGGTTTAAAAATGTTAAAGTTGTTTTCCTGTTTTATATGATGTTATAATGACAATCTCTTCTCAGAAGAGTTTGACGCAAGTTCATGACATTTTTCTTATTGACTTCTGTTCTTCGTTCATTCATTTTTTCCACTGTGGCTTCTATTACCAAGTGTATTTGTGGGAAGTACTTGCCCTGTAGGATCATGTGAAGTGACTGTTGTACTTGGGCTCTTCATATAACAAAAGTTGCATTATCTGCAAATATATTAACCGCGGTACTTGACAGTACTTACTGAAGCTGCAGAGAATGCACTCCTGCCGGACAAGCTCAAGAAGATTGATGAATTGGAGGCTGCTCTGTTGTCTTCCTCCAAAACATGGGAAGTCATCTCTGTGAAAGAGTTAAGGAGGAGCAAAGGTAGTAGGGAGACATCCCTTCAGGCCACAGCTGAGGTACTTTCTTCCTAACCAGAGAAATGTTAATCATGTCCCTGTGACAGCTAGTGTTTCCCTGTCCATTAATTATGATCCAGCAACAGATGCTTGTTCAGGCTCATAAGGTAGTAATTGTGCGTAGACTTTCTCAGTCATGTGCCTGTACCTTTTGTCCCAGCAAGTCTTGCCTATCAAGGCACACCAGCGGGATGTTAGCTGTGGAGTGTCATCCTCCTTTCCCTATCAGAAGGACTTGAGGTATATATCCCATTTATAATCTAAGATCGGCTGGATTTGTCTCTCTAACTGCATCTCGACATCAGAACCCAACTAAGGCAGTAAACTAGCTAGTGCTGGCCCAGGCTGTTGCCTGCTAACGTCATTGTGGACATCTTTCGATGGCTGTCTAACTGACACAGTCCCCAAACCTTGGTTGTATGTGTACATGTTTTCTAACATCAGTAAACCCAGAGCTGGCTGCATTGACATGGCCAATCCCTTTGATTTCAGTTATACCTGTGTTGGTTATACCAGCTTTTGATGTACTGGTATCACTGTATTATAGTCTGCCATTACCAGCTAGTACTGAAATGTATTATGTCAGCAAAATTGATGTTTACACAGCCTTAATATCTACAGGCTTTAGGCTTATACTCTGCTTTCCATTCAGACCCTAATGTGTGCAAATCGCCCTGTTCCAGCTCATCATTATAGATTGCTTATATATCTTTGTCTAGATAGCTTATATATCTTTCTCTATGTACCAGTCTCTTATACAGTTTATGTACCTGATTAGGTGGGTCAGCACTCTTCTTAGCCTGCTCTACCCCAAATATTTTTTTTTTCATTTGGCTCCCCATACAAGTATGATATCAAGACATGATGGTGCTGTTATACAAGGCTCTGTTTGTAAAGAGGCTTAAAAAATGCTTCTCTAAAACTTAGCATTTGACACCTTTGCCATAGTATGTGGAGGTTTTGGAGGATTTTTAGAATAGCGTAGCTTTCCCACTTTTCTCCTAGAAGACCCAAGTTTAGGGAAAAATCTCAAGCTTGCAAAGAGGAAAAGGGGACTGAAAAATGGCTGCTTTTCCATTTTTCCTCACCTCAAGGTGGTTATAGTAGACTTGCCTTATATAGAAGTAGGCCTTGAGGTTCCACAAGATGTAGATACTTTCTAGGATATGATCTGCCAAGAGAGTGAGTACCTTGACAACATATCCATTAAAAGGAAAGAGGATTAGATGTTTGTCCTACCAAGGACTGTTTGAAATGGGTAAGGATGCCTAAGTGTGATCAGACTATTACAGTGATGTTAAACAAGAACTCTGCTCCTCAGATGCTGGTTGATGTCCTTCCTAATTACTGTTGCAGAATTCACAACACATGGGATCACCTCCCAAGGATAGCCCAATGTCCAACCAGTATAGCAAAGCTTGAAGAATAAATTTCCTACTCAGGCTAAAGACGTTTTCATGTCAAAAAGGAGAAAAACTGTAGAAAATCCTGAAAACGGCACCATGGCTACAACTGTACGAATACACAGGAGTTTTAAAACAACGTAGTTTATTCTCATACAAAAAACAAAAAAGCCCTGAGTACAAAGATGAGCGCTTTCGGCGAGACTTCACTTTCTTCAGATCATCAGTCATTATTGGTTAAAATAATAATAATTAACCAATCAACTCTATTGCAGTTAACACACCTTCAAGAAATAACAAATCAAAACATCACTCATAAGACCAGGAAGTATAATAACACAGAAATATATCTAAACAATCATAAACTAGAAAAGGTTCAATAAAAATTACACATTAAAATAATATCATTAAAACCAAGATATATGCTTTAGATTACAAAAATATTAACTATTAAATATTTCCAGTTAGATGCGTGTATTCAGTAAACAGATGGATACTTGACTCCAACTGCTTCCGTGTTTTAACATGATAATCCACTCAATACTTTGGAAAGCTTTACCTCATTATAATAGAAATAGAAATAATTAATTAACTGTTACTAGTAATGAGTCAAAAGGTCTAAGAAAGATGCAACCTCACCTGCGATTAAATTGCTTAAGACATTAACTAAAAAGTCCAATCGATAGTTTATTCAAGATTCGAATGGCCAATCAAATTCGGTCAATGTTCTGCAGTGGGGCTTGTTCAGGACTAAAAGATCATGGTATCCCCATTCATGATTACAACGTTTCTGGCATAGACTAAACCATCTAATCAGTAGCATATTCAGAGCTCAGACAGCCAATCAAAATCAGTCATTAGTCTGCATTTATGTTTATGCAGAACTAAAGACTGTGACAGCAAATATCTGTAGTTATGCTACATTTTTACCCATAAACAACACAAAGAACAAATCATGATACGGTCACATAGAAGCCCGCCTGTCCACCATTTGTTTAAGAACAAGTCTGAATTGTTTACTATTAAAGCCATCGCCAATCCCACTGGTAGCACCGTAGCAATTTCAATAAACATCCTAGGTCGATATGGCAAGAACACTAAAATTTGCACTACTGGTATTGAAGTAAACATTATAGTATTGGCCTATCTACATACATACAAAATCAATGGTCAATAAAGTCAAAACATTGCAGTTTACATTTGCTTAAGTAATAAGGTCTAATATCTTTCAATACTTAGCTATGACATGCACTAAAGCATTACGTGTTGAGAAAAATGCATATTAAAATAACATATAACGATGGATCATTCGTATCTACTTCTACAGTCATAACTGCTATTGTATACGGATATAATAATAACATATAACAATGAATCACTCGTATCTACTTCTATGGTCATATCTACTATTGTATACAGACTAACTGGGTAAGCTGAATGGCTGGCAGCCTATCTGTAATACACCTGTAGGGTGTACAAATCAGAAAAAATTAGAAAAAAATTAAGCCGTCCGCATTGGCAGATTCAGCTTATTCATTTACATAGTAAAAACCAATCCAATTTAGGAAGCGTATAACGCAGCCAATCCATAAAGAACCATTGAAATCCTAGTATATCCATCACTTAACCTATCATGTACATACGACTTAACTCTGAAAAAAAATCAAAAACAGAGATTGTCTGTCCTAATACAGTTCTCCTCACAATAGGATTAATATACAATAGGTGGTGAAAGTTTATCCCTAGGTATTAATGCTTGCACTGAAACAGAATTCAATCTTATCTTTATTGTGATCACTTCCATATTGCCACTTAAAATCAGATAACTGGTGCTAAGTAATAGTCAGGCAATCATAATTTCAAACCAAAGTTATCAAAAACTAAGACCGTCTGCATTCACGTCTACTGTCTCTTCCGCATTTGCGATGGGGGCCAGTCTGATAGAACAATCGAAAAAAGTGGCCAATCACCGAAGAGCTTGTCTGCTGTGTTGGACTTATATTCAGAGTATCCGTAGCTCAATTCATTACTGCAGTTGCTTCCACATTTTGCTTAAACTCAAATGATTGGTGTGTGGCTATGTTCCAGTCAACCAATATTCAATTCATGTGAGAACTGTATATCATATGAAGTGATCACTTCCGTATTAACTTCTGCTGTTAAATGATTGGTGCTGGCTATATAGCAGTCAGCCTATCAGAAAACAGCCAAGTACTATGCAAATTAATAAGCTGTGGCCATCCGCATTTGCGGGTATGGTAGTTTCCGCATTCGCAGATGTAGCCTATCATATGAGACCAACAAGATAGAATGGCCAGTCAGCTGAATGCTCAGCTTTACATTTTATCCATAGAATCCTTGATTCCATACTTTAATGCGGTCACCTCCGCATTCTTAATTCAATAAATTGATGCTGGCTAAAATGCGATTGGACAACATTCAGTTCTAATGTGGACTATATTAAACAAAGGGCAAAAGCCATCCGCATTCGCAGCTATGGTCTTATATGCTTTTGTGTTAAGGCGATCAAAATGCATAGTCAGACAGAAATGACCAACTAGCAAAGGGCTTGTCAACTCAGTTGGACTTAAACTTTGTGTAAGAACATACGGAAATATAATATAAAAGATAATCAACTAAGAACTTGTAAGCTCTGTTTGGAGTTTGATTCAATATATCTGTGACTCAAACATACATAATAAATATTTAAAAGATCAACTAAAGGTGACTACCTATATCTATGCAGGAGCTATATCAACTAATGTGAAGTATTGCATGAATTCTACCAGTATGTACGTATTGTGTGTATTCAATAGTAATATTTTTGTATAACCTACTCGATTGTAAATTGTCAACATATTAGTTGCCAAAAAATTAAATGAATAACCAAATATTTCTAGACTGCATACATTACTATATAAAAGATTCACCATTAGCAAATTAACAAAAGGGAGAACATTTATGCATTAGAATAAACCACAAAAGGCTTTGATCTGATATACTATACCGACTAATTTGCTCTGTGGTCTCATAACAGAAGTACTCATCTATTGATGTCTATGAACCAATCAGTCAACTAACTATGTTTCAAAAAGAGACACTGCAAAAGCTGGAAACACCAAACAGTTCCTTTATTTCATTCACAAATTCTCTCACAAAAAAAACTGATTGAGCGCTTTCATCCCAGAAGGGATTTCATCTGATGATCAGTTGTTTTTGTGAGAGAATTTGTGAACGAAATAAAGGAACTGTTTGGTGTTTCCAGCTTTTGCAGTGTCTCTTTTTGGAATTACTGGTCGTACTATACTACACTGTTGAACTAACTATGTTTGACCAACATTAAAAGAATAAGCTGCTAGACAGAGAGTAAACACAAAAGAACAATCACACAAAAGAGTTCGGTCACACGACACATGACAAAAGGAGTATGATACACTAATAATCAACAAAAAAGTAACCTTATTCTATTAACATCCTTAAAACAATTTCTACGATCTAAATGTATTGAAAAAAAGTATAATAATTTGAGATTGGAATTAAAGTTGTTTCTTTATTTTAAGATGCCTATTTTTAAGTGCAGGTTTAAGAGGTATCAAACTATTGAGTCATGGGGTCCGGGTACTTCATAGTTTGGTAATCCATTTCATTTCACAAAGTTCAGTACGATGACAATGATCCCCACCCCTGTTAGTTGATTGGATAACCTCAGTAGCTCTAAACAAAAATCTGTGTCGGATAAAGTGTGATGTGACCAGCAAGACTATTGTGTGGATCTCTCTTAGATATATCTCTAATGTGTCGCAAAATTCTGTAATTGTTGGTCAGTCTGTTCAGTATAGAAGGATGTGCATTCACAGCATGTTGCTAAATAGATTAAGTGCTGCGTATTGCAAGTAGCTTTTACTTTAAAACAGGTAATCGGATGCACAAAGGTATTATTTTGGTCAATAAACTGACAAGCTTTGCATCTTCCACATTTGTGTGTGCCATCACTAAAGGTGGATGCTTTCCGTTGAAAGCCATCTTTGTTGCACAACAGTTGCTTAAGATTACTTTAATTTCTTTAAACAAATCTGGGGGTATCTCCAACTATGTCTTTGATCCTGTCATTTTCCAAAAGAATAGGCCAAAACTGTCTGATGATCTGACAAACGTGCTTTTTATCCGTGCTATAGGTAAGAACACAGTTACCTTGGTTGGGGTGCATGGATCTTTTCGTTGCCAAACTGCTATCATTTGTACCTTGATGATTGTGTGAAAAATAGCGTTGAATTTTGTTACGCACTTCATTGTGCAGATTAAGATTTCTTTTTAACTCTTTATTTTTATAACCCCTCTTTCTAAGGCTTGATTGGAGTGAAAGGCATTCATGATTGTATTCCACTTCATCAGTACACTACCTGGAGGCTCTTGACATCTGATTTTCAAGGATAGTTTTGAAAATATGGCCCGGGTGCATACTGTCTCTATGTAAATAATGATTTCACCATGTGGTCTTCCTATGAATCTTGGTATGTAAGCCAGTAACATTATATAGAGCTAAAGTAATGTCCAAATAACTGATCTCAGATCTAGAAAATTTAAAAGTGAATCTCAGGAAACTTGTGGAAGAGTCCAAATAATTGCTACTAAAGAAGAAGCAGAAAACTAAAAACATCTCTCTTGTTGCTAAGGATCCTCAGTGGGAGTGGCAGGAGTTTACCTAGGGCTTGTTCAATGGAGACCACCTCAGGGTACGTCTCTTCCTGCTTCTCTTTGGTAATCTATTCCTGCCAAAAGGATTAGGAATTCTGATCCTTCAGATGAGGAGGTGGATTAAGAAGATGAAGCACTGGCCTACTCCTCACATATTACCTCATCTTTGGGCTGTGGGTCTGAGGAAGAGGATTTCTTGAGTCCTGTTCTCCCTTTGGGGACATAGAAGTGAGATTGCTCACAAGACTCTGATATTCATGAGGTTTTATAAACTTTTGCAGATGGAATTTCCTACACTTTCTGCCCCCCGTTGGATGCTTTGTTGGATACATTTGCAACTGCCTGTTTGGCTTCTGATTCCAAACTTCCATCGCCTAAGAAGTGTAAACATTTTTTATCAGCTGCATGAAGCTTTTAAGTACCTCTACAAGTGTCCCTTCAGACCCTGCTGTGGTCTCTGTTTCTGTTGACAAGCCATCCAAGCTTTAGCCCTCATCCATACTTCTTCCTTCTGATAAGGATAGTCAGGCTATGGAGAGGCGGGCGAAAAAGGTGTATACTTCTGCCTTCAGGGCCATAAATTATCAAACCAGCATAATCAGGTATGTTTTGGCCCTTTTGTCTCAACCTGTTGGGGGGTGTCAGATATTCCTGACTCTGAAGGCCTGACGGTAAGACTGCTGCCCTTTTCTTATTGAGTTCTACTTATCAGGTTGCCCCTAACTCCATCAAATGTGCTGATGCATCCTGTAGCTGCTGCTTCAAGTTTAGTTATGAAGAAGTACTCTTGGCTTCACCTAAAGGCTTTACCTGATGATATTAAGGCCAGGATCCTAGATGCCCCTTTGGGCAATCAAAATCTCTTTAGTATAGCTGCTGCTGACTTCTTTAAATCTGTGCAAGACAAAGGTAAAGTGATGCAGGATCTTCCAAATTTCAGAGAAACTATCTTTCTAAGTCTACCTTTGTGTGTAGGTAGCGTCATGAACCTTCTAAGGGGAAGACGGTTCCTAAGCATATGTTCTCTGATAAAGCTACCCAGACTTCTAAACCTAAAAAAAATCCCCTTTTTCAGAACAAATCTGCCTCCATCTGACATACTTTATTCCCATCCTCTCAGCCATGATTCTGTCTCTCAGGCTTTTCCCATCTCTCCCCATCTGGCAACAGATTACTTCAGACTCACTGCTTCTGCCATTTATCCATCATCGTTATTTTATGGAATGGAACTCCCTTCCACCCTTCTCAAGTTCTCTCAACCTCCTCCAGATCAGCTTCCTCATTTTTCTGTAGTTCTGCAGGATATACTGGATCAAAGCCCCATTCACTCTGCTCCAGAATCCCAAAGGAGAACAGGGTTCAGAATGTTTTTGGTTCTCAGAAAAAAAGGGTCTTGGAGACGAGTCCTTGACCTGTCCTTTCTAAATATTTTTCTAAAGATTCCTTCCTTCAGAATGCTTTCCCTCTAGATTTGTTTCCTGCCTTACTTTTTAAGTTTCTCTGTTTCTTCTTCTCAGTTTCAGTTCCCTGGTTTGCCCATTCACCCACTATTCAGGAAGTTTTTAAGTTTCTCTGTTTCTTCCTCTCAGTTTCAGTTTTCTGATTTGCCCTTTAGTCTTTCTATGGCTCTAAGGGTGTTTACCAAATGTTTGGTCCCTGTCATGGCCATGGCCTTTTGCAGTCTTCAAGGAATCCAGATATTACCATATCTGGATGGCTTGCTTTTTCAGGCTTCCTCTCAGTCCAAGCTTTTGCAGGATCTGCACCTCACCATGCTCCTTTGCAGTCTGGGATTTACTATCAGTTTCAAGAAGTCAAGTCTGACTTCTTCTCATGACCATATTTTTCTGGGTTGCAGAATCCAGACCTTCCCAGTGTTGGCTTCTCTTCCTTCTCCCAGAGTTCTCTCTCTCTGACAGCCTGCTTCCAGTTTCTGTGTCCCCTTTCTCAAATTCCTGCAAGGGAAATTCTCAGAGCCTGGGGTTCATGGCATCTACCATTCCCATGTTTCCTTTTGCCATGCTTCATGTGAGGGAGCTACAGTGGTACCTAAAGATGGGTTTGGCTCCAGCATTGCCACCCTGTGAAGTTTCTGGTTCCCTTTCTTTCTTGTCTCAAACTCAAGTTGCACTGGTGGATTCAGCAGATCTCCCCCAATCCAGGACTGTCTTTTCAAACTCATACCATGCCTTAGGAGCTGTTCACAAATGGTTCTGATCTGGGGTGGGAACCTCTTCCAACAATATGAGAGTTCAGGGTCTATGGCTCCTTCATCAGAGGTCAGACCACATCAGCATAAAACAGTGAAGGTGTTCTTTCTTGCTTTTCAGGCCTGGCATTCTCTTTGGTGTCCAGGCCCATAAGAGGTCTTCAAAGACAGCACCATGGTCATGTGGTACATCAACAAACAGGGTGGGAGGTGCACAATGTCTGTCTTTGTTGCAAACTAGCCCTCAGGCCTGAAATTTGGCTGTTTGCCAATAGGTAACCCTTCAGGCAGTCCACATCTCTTCAGAAAACAACTTTGTGGGAGACTCCCTCAGTAAGTCTAGGATACAACCTTACAAATGGATGCTTTAGAGAGAGGTGTTTCTGGACATAGTACATTGGTGGGATATTCTTCAAGTGGATATTTTTGCCTCCCCTTTGAACAGGAAAATTCCATGCTTTTTCCAGTGTCAGGAGTATTCTGACTTTGAAGGTAGACACCATTCCTTTTTCTTGGAAGGGAATGTTCCTTAATGCTTGCCATCCTGTTTCTCTACTTCCCAGGGTTCTGCAGTAGTTCATGAAGGACTCATCAAGAATCTTTTTGTGTCTCCCTTTTGGTGCAGACAGCACTGGTTTCCCTTCTTTCACCTGGCTAGGGGCAATCATCACAAGTTACCTCACCAGATGGATCTTCTTACACAAGACGGGGTCACTCATTCACCATCACTTATCCACTCTTCATTTTATATTTTGGGTGACAAGATTTTGATCTCTTTCAGACACCACTTTTCTGAGGATGTGCTTATGGTTTTGCAGGCAGCCAAGAAACCCACTACAAGATAATTCTATATAGCTAAACGGAAAAAAAATTGTTTAATGTTTCAAGTGTCACCAGGATCCCTTTTCAGTGGGGGTTCCTTTGGTTCTTTTTTGTGTGAACTGCTCCATGTTGGCTTAGCATATTCTTCTGTTAAAGCTCACTAGTCAGCAGTCTCTGCTTTTTTGCCCTTGAACCCACCATTGGCCTCTTGTTTTGAGGTCAAACTAAAGTGTTCTTCATATCAGGCCCACAAGAAAACCTATTCCACCCTCTTGGAACCTTAATCTTGTCCTTGAAAACTAACTCAGGCTCCTTTTGATCCTGTTTCGTCTTTGCAACACTGCACCTGGAAGACATTTTGGCTGCCCTTACTTCAGCCAAGTGAGTTTTGTAACTTCAGCCTTTGATGGTGATTCCTCCCTTTTTGATTTTTCATAGGAACATGGCATCTCTGCGTATAAATCCTTCTTTGCACGAGGTGGTCAATGAGTTGTATCGTAATCAGTCTATCCAACTTCTTTCCTTTTTTTCCTTCTCCACAGTTTGCGAGTGAGAAGGGTCTTCGCACCTTGGATCTACATAGACAACTCAGGTATTATTTAGATAAAACTAAGGTTGTCCGCAAATCTGACCAGCTTTTTGTTTCTTTCCATACCAGGACATTGGGTTTGTTGGTTTCTAAGCAAACATCTCCTCCTGGATTTCTTAGGCCATTTTTTTTAATGTACTTTTTATGGAAAACAGCTTTCTGCTTATGTTCGCAGTGGCCTCTCCTGGAGCTTTATTCAAGGGTTTGGATATTAGATCCATCCTTGAAGTTGCCACTTGGTCTTTTGTCTACACTTTTACTAAACAATAAAAGTTGGATGTCATTTCCAGAATCAGGGCAGGATTTGTTAGGGCTGGAGGGCTTCTCTGTGCTATCCTCCTCCCGTCCTTTTCAGTAGCTTTGGTAATCTCCTATGCTATGAGTACTACATAAGTGATAAGAGAGGACATAGTAAAGTTGTGAAAAATCTTACTATTGCAATAAATGTCCTCCTCTTCATTGTTACAGTATTCAGTCCCTCCATGCTGCTCCCTTTTCTGTAGTTCTTTTGCTGGCCAAGGATCTTTGACTTGCACATCCAGAGGGAAAAAGAAACAGGACAGAATGTTCTCCTTTCTCTTGGAGTTGCTCTAGTTCTG